>NC_085018.1:11618575-11689370 GCF_963692335.1 Osmerus eperlanus | reverse complement strand
AATATGCTAAACAAGTCTGGAAGCCGCAAATTGGTTTTTGAACAGTCCCAAGGTGTCAGTGCGATGTTTCTGCGAGGTGTTGATAACCAGAGTGGAGGAGACGCCGTGGTGGTTAGTATAACAAAATGGCCGTGTTAACAGCTCCGCGTTGAGCGCTGCAATCTAGCTTCACGACTAAAAAGGCCACAGAGACCAAGCGTCTGGCCGGTTTAGGAGCCATGTTTTGACACGGGGCCGTAGGAGCGGGGCACCCTTTAATAGAGCTCGTCTCCTGCAGACTGGCATTCCTCCGGATTGTTATTGGCAGGCGATCCGAGACGCGGGCTAACATCTGGATTTCATCCTCCCAAGCGCTCTGTGCAGCGCGCGGCAACAAGGAACAGCTGTGCGAAGCTGGCATCAATTAGCCTCACATTCTCCTGACAGTTAATCACCTTCGCCTCTGTTGTTTTTTTGGTGGGGGTTTCGTCTCTATTCCCCTACTGTTCCTGTACTCCTTTTTTTTTTTTTTGGTCCTTTCATTCAATTCAGGTCCCCCCCCCCCCCCCCCCCCCCCCCGAGGCTGAAGTAATGGGGATACGTGAAATAAGAAGCAGGCAATGCGAAGAGCAGCTGGAGAAAACGCACAACAGGACCGGCTCGGTCGGACGGGCCCTGAGTGGCGGGTGTTTTGGTGTGGTTTTGGGATTCAGCTGGATGTGTCACCGCGGGGACTCGCGACACGAGTGAACTCCATAACGAGTGACAGCGTAAACTCCGTAATGAACAACAGCGACGGATGAAAGGGATTTCCTCTCCATGAATTGAGATGGCTGATCTAACACACCCGCTCAAATCTGAACTGCTACTTTGTGGTAAACGTATGACCCCGTTAGGAGACTCTTTGAGCCGTTTCTGGTGTGGTTCTGACACGAGATACCAAGCGGTGAAATGAACCCTATCGAACTCAAAATCAAAGAACATGTCTTTCTGGGGTATGTTGTTCTCCAAAAGCACATTAAAACAACCAACTAAATAGGACCCGTTCAGCACACGTTCGAACTCGAATGTCATCACCCGTGAGCGATGACGAGTCAAACCGAGTTCACTTCAAAAACCAACCCGCTGACTCATTTCGGCTCTGTTTGAATCAAACTCAGATTCATCTTGATAGGTAATGGGAACCAGATTTGTCAAATCCCGGCAGATCTGATGGGCCTGACGAGCGAATCTGGACGGTTCCCCAGTCAACGTCGCCGTGGGGACGAGTAAAACACTAACAGGTGGTACTGGTGGAAAAGACCTACTCACAATACTTGGCGTATACACACACACTCGCAGACATTAAAGAGACCCCAACGTATATGAGAGAGGGCAGAGGGAATGCTGAAGTGACTGTTGAGTGTTGTACCGGCACCTCTCCCCAACACAAAAGGAGGGGAATTTTCCCACACACCCCACAACACAAAAGGCCCATATCTGGCAACTCTGACTATATCACTCAGGCCAAAACCAATTAGGACTCTAATGCAAAACATCAGGACCCTTTACTAATTTATTTCCCTTATGAAAGTCAGGGGATTGGAATCTGACTCCCTCATCCCCCACAAAAGAGAAAGAAAGAGAAAGAAAGAAAGAAAAAGAGAGAGAAAGGGGGAAATGTTGAAGGATTCAACTTGGCCACGTTTTGGAGTGCATGTAATTGAATCAAGAGAGGAACAGTTACAGCGTGATTGACTGGAGTGAATGATGTGTACATGCTGGTACAACTATATCTTTACAGATGACATACCAGTAGGGGTATCCTCCATTCTCAATGTGGTTTAAAGGATATCATAAATAATAATAAAATAAACATAGATCCTTTTTTGTCATGTTAAAGTGCCCCCCCTTCCCCCAACAACAACAAAGAAACTTCACTAAGTTCTATGAAACTGCTCACAAATCATGTTACAGTATCACAATAGTGTCAAAGACCCTTTGCTGCTCTCTGCTGGCTATTGTAATACCGACCATCATTATCATAATAAGTGTCATCATTGCTACAGTCTTGTCTTTGTTACCATTTGCATGTTCGCTCTGGGGGGCTTTGGGGAGACCGATCAATGACCTGGAGGTCAAACAATGATACAGTAATGCCCTCAGTTACCACAGAACCCGTCACAGTATTGGTACTATTATAGTCCTGCAGGTTAGGAGAACTCAGAAGTGACTCATAGGGGTTAAGTACTAATAAGTTGGCTATTAGTTTGGTAAATTTTGTTTATGAAATGTACCGACTAAGTAGGCCTACATTTTTAAATTGTCTTTTGGGAGACGGGGAAGTCATTTGGCTGCGCATCGACCGCCTGGTGTTATTGTCTTGAAAAGCTGTAAACTCCAGATGGTGTACAAACTTTGCCTGCTGGTGGATTAGCACCAAATCCTACTCTGATAAAAGCACATAGACTGGTGGTGCTATTGAATCAAAAGGTGGCACAATAAAATGGTAGCTTTGTGTTACGAGAATAATGCTCTCATCAAACTTAATGTTGTCACCAATTTAGTATTTTAAAATACAAAGTTGACGACAACTGGTATTTTAATTCGCTCGATCATTGACATTGCATATGAAAGATGAAACAATAGCCTGTAAGAATATTATGGGAATGTTTTTGCACGTAGGGCCTATTCCGCTATGATAATAAAAAAAAATGAAAATACCGTGCCAAAAAATACTGCGAAGGACAGTGTGCAATGTGGTACTTATTTTGTTGGCCTTACATTGTGAACCATTTTTGCTGAGTACATACTCTGTGCCCCATTTCCTGGTCTGTATAGCCTACTGCGCGCGGCCAGGTGTGGATATTCCTTTCATATTTGCATGTAGGCTATTAACTGTATCAGAAAAGCATAAGACAAATGATATGCATTTCACAAACACGTATACGCCATGGCTGCACCTACGTACTAGCCTACCCCACAATACAAAAAGGTTTTGTCTACTTACAACGAAAGGCGCTCGGGATTCCGACCATGCTCTTCGCACTGCGAATGATCAGTGTGTTTATAAGACTACAATGTAAATGCTATAACAACCAAACAAGCTACGTCGAATTAGCCCAAGTGCACAATACACGAATTTTCAAATAATTAAAGGAATAGTTTTCGTGGTGTCACATCAAATCCGTGGTCAGTAAACCCGTGATCATTCGGCGTAGCATCAGGTATTCCTAAAAATCCCCCGGCACCGGCGACCAATGTTTGAGTGGGCGGGACTAATCGTGATGGGTTGTATGATATGCTCATGGTAGAGACGAAGCTGTTATTGATGTTGCGTTCCAATCTAAACAGTTACATTTTTATTAAAAACAGGCAACTGTAAAAAAAAAAAAAACGGTGTCAAAAAAACATACGAAATGTTTCTTTAGAATATGGTTTAAAATTCAGAAATATTTTCTTAGATTTTCTGTATTTGAGTCCCCCCCGAAACTCAATGGGGCATTAATATTTAATGTGTCAAGAAACTCACGGAGCAGAGCACTGTGTATGTGTGGGTGTCATGTGAGTCATGTTGCTACTTATCTCCCCTAAACAATGACCTATTGAACAGAGAGAAACACTTGATTTTGGACCTCGTCCAGCTAGGCCCCTCACGTGTTCTTTTGCGAACGGGACATTTGGAGAATGACAGCTAAACTCCCCTCAACCCTGCCTACACACCAACTATCCACACTAACACATGCTGACCCCCCCCCCCCCCCCCCACCTCCCCCCTCCTGCCAGGCTGCCACCTGCTCTGGGGAGCATGCTGCACAGCTGCTGAGCTACAATAACAAATTAACGCCCACCGTGGCAAGGACCATTACCTACTGTTCCAAGTGTCGACCGGGGACCTCTAGTCCCTTAACCTCTGGGGACCCCTCACCTAGAGAAGTGTGCTTTGGGGACAGCGGGGTGAAGGGGAGAGAGGAGTGGGCTCGTCCCTGTGGGTCTGGCCTTCCTGGGCTTCTGTGAATGACAGGGTTTGAACCCAATCCCCCCTGTTCTCCACCGGACTGACAGAGCTAGCAACGCACACGTCTGGACTGTGGACAAAAGCTCTCACAGCATGTCGTTCTCTATGTGTGGAGATCTGGAGTCGCTCTACGGGGGGAGTGTGGCCTGTCAAGGCAGCCTTACTTTACTCAGCAGGTATGAGTATGTGATTAATAATGGTCATTACAGTAACAAAAGAGCAATGGGTCAGTTGTAGAGGTTAGAAGTCCACTAAAATGCATACAATGACTGACATGTAATGACAAGGATATATTTATGGAGATTTACTTGGAGATGTCTGCTCCACAATACGGGGTTTCCCCAAAATGTGGATGATGATGGTGATGATTTTTGGATGTTTAGTAGGCAAACACAGATGAAAGGTCTCTTCAGCTGCCCGACAAACAAAAAGAACAAGCAATAAATCTATGGCTTAACTATGTCCTCAGTGTCCGGCACACAGACAAAGAGTCTGAGTGCAAACCACTCTGCGACACGTTAACAAAAGCTCAGTTGCGCTTGCCGCGCTCGCCCAAGTCACAGAGGAGAGGCAGACTAGGGAGGATTTGCCCTCGTCATGTTGTCCTTCTGTGTGACAGCTGGGGCAGGCCTCTCCCCCCCCGTGTCTTTGTCATGGCTTCCTTAATCACGCCAGAAGGACTGCCACTGAGCCGGGGTTGACCTGACATGTCCGAGGCTCCTGCGTAGCCCCCCCCCATCCTCGCCCTCCCCCCCCCGCGCGCGCGCACGCACACACGCGCCATGCTAACAGTGAGCGGACTTGAAATACTTCCACCCCCCCCCCTTCATGTCTGTGTCTAACCCTAGCCGTCGTACAGGACATCCCCTCTCCTCCTCACTAGCGGGCTCTGGAGGGTTCTCGTCGGGTTCCAAACTGAGCTGTTCCCTCAGCCTCACCGTGGTGACTTGGCACCCCCCCCCCCCCAGGACCGTTCCCCCCTCCTCCTCACACCTCTCCTCCTCTCTGACAGCTGCAGGCCCACAATCAGCCTGCTGGTGACGCCTCGCCCAAGCTGGCCCCGGCCATATCAGGCCGGGCAGGGTTAGCGCCGTGCCAAGGCCAGGGTCGGGGCCAGCAAAGATGGTCCCTCGTCATCATCATTCAAGGCCTGCTGGTCCTTCTGTCCTCCTCCTCCTCCCCCTCCCTCTTCTTTGTCATCCTCTTGTCAGGGCAGCAAGGCACGCGTATCAGCTGAGGCCAGGAAGCGGTTGGAGTCACGGGGTCACGTGGCAGACGCCTGGTTAAATCTCCAGAGTATTACCCCCACCGATACACACACACACACACGCTGTCCCCACTTGAACCATAGGCCACATTCCCAAAACACGCAAACCGTCAAAGAACACTCTCCCATAATACGCACACACGCACGCGCACGAAGATGCAGACACACACACACGCCACCGTCTCTCGTTCATCACTCACGTATATGACCGAGCAGAGGGCATCCCTATCATTAGTGGGGTTAGGCGCTTGGGGGTTTGGGAGGAGCGGGTGGGACCCCAGACAGGCAGACAGTGGGGAGGATTACGCATACTGACCAGATGGAGAGAGGTTGCCCTATTATGTAGATCCTCCCTCGCTCGCTCCTCTCCTCATGCATATATATATATATATATATATATGATATACCTAAACTTTATTCAGCAGAGTTCTGATGAGGGAATTGGGGGATGTGGATGTCGTCGTGGCAGCAGGTGGACCACAGGTGTACAGGGTCCACTTCTATTATCTCCTCTGACTCATTACCATCCAAGCTCTCATTACCATCCAAGCTCTTATTATCATCCAAGCTCTTATTATCATCCAAAGTTATCCCCCCAACTGTCCCCAGGATAATCCCATTATCTCTATCTATCTCTATCTATCTCTATCTATCTCTATCTATCTATCTATCTCTATCTATCAATCTATCTATCTATCTATCTCTCTCTCTCTCTCTCTCTCTCTCTCTCTCTCTCTCTCTCTCTCTCTCTCTCTCTCTCTCTCTCTCTCTCTCTCTCTCTCTATCTATCTGTCATTCTATTGTTGTGTAGTTCTATCTAACATTCTATATATCTATATAATTACAGTAATCTATCATGCACTGTAGTTCTATCTATTCATTTGTCGCTCAGCTTGCCTGTCTCTCCATCCGTCCCCTCGTTGGCGCTAGCCAGTGGAGGATGGGGACGTGCGACATGGGAACAGGTGGAGCAGGCTAACAGTCAGGCCATGGCTGAATCAAGCAGAGCCCCCTGACAGGCTGCACGGAGGCAGGCAGCCGGCCGCTCAGACTCAGGCCCATATGGTCCTGCTCTGGAGCTCCTGGGTGGAGGAGGGGGGGGAGGGATGGGAATGGGGGCGGAGGGGGGAGGGGGGTTAAATTAATCAGCAGGCCATCCCAACTGTCCACCGTCTTTGGGGAGTTGAGACATGCATATATAGGGGTGATTGTGCAAGTGAGGGGTGGGGGCACTGTTGATGTGCATGCTTGTGTGTGTGTTTATACTTCTCTGTGTGTTGGTTTGTTTTCTATATGTCTATGGTGTGCATATTAATGAGGTCGTAGGCTTTTTTGGTTTGTTTGGTTCCCTGGTGCGAATGCAAATGTATTTCATAATACATTTGTTGTTCTGTGTAAGTGACTGAATGTTTCCTATTTGAATGATATATAGAAAAAAACAGTGCTTAGCATTTAAGGCTGCAATATTTGTAAGTGTATCGACTCTTAAGAGTTTTCGTTTTTCCCCGAGCTCTTGCTCGCATGCTTTTGTGTATGTGTGTGTTTGAGGGAGACTTATGATCCCTGTTGTTCCATTCATCAAAGCTTTTAAGAATATTAAGCTGAATCCTCCAGAATGGCTTGGGGTGGCCACCTGCCACACTCCCCCACAAAGACACGAACTGACAGATGCAAGGGGAGGAGGTCAGATGGTCAAACACTGTCATAATGCAAACCATTATTGTATTTATGACTCAAGTCAGGCAGAGCTGTGGACATCCTTGCTTGACAAAAGCTGTTCTATTCATCTGCTGAATATCCTGTTTACTCGTCTTTATTGCAGTCGCCGAATGATTCAAGTGTGACAAATAGAAGGAATTGTTGCATGTGAGGAAACACATTTATCTTCATCCAACCGCCACCCTGCCCTTTGGCTAATATGCTCACAGTTTAAATGATGATGTAAATGATGAATTAGACGCCATTGCAGGCCTATTGGACCTACCAAACATCCCACAAACATGACCATGCCACCGATCCCCCAAAGAATTGCTCGCTGTGTGTTTTACGGCTGAAACAGCCCCTTGGTGCCACATATTCTCCAAATCAATGTTGTGTCTTTCAGCACGTTCAGCTGGTCCTGGGTCAAGACATGTGTGATGACGCAGGGGTGACACGCGTGGAGAAGCCAAGGCATGACAGCTCTCCGCAGATCAGTCCTGCCGGGGTTGCACCTTCCTTTCGACAGCCACTCTTTCCTTTGACACGGGCTGGGTTTAAAAGCAGTAAAGAATCATACCGTGTCGAAAGATACGGAAAGTTGGCAATCACGAGATCTTTGGAAATGCAGAAAGGACCGTGTTGGAGGATGGCTCACTGTCGTGACAAGTTCTCCATCTGCTCTCATGAGGAGATGTACGTACCGCCTTTCACCACCAGAGGGCAACATAGGATGGAAAACCCCTCATTTGAACGACAACATTTGCGGAGGTCTGTTACTGTGCAGATGAAATGCATGGCTTCCGCACAGTAACCCTTCCCATAGTCACATAGTTACTGCAGCCAGAGATAAATGTGAATGCATCCCAACATTAAGAGATAGTTGTTCTTTACAGGATGTCGAGAGCATTGTCACATTGTAGCATTGTTTCAATTTTCCCTCAGTCTGTACATCTTCTCTCTTTTTTGATGGACCTTTGTTATGTCTTTTGATGTTCTCTGTCGATCCCAGGAAGAGTAGCATATGCATCAGTCAGCAGATAGGGACCCTATTAAAGTCCTAACAGTCCTAATGCCCACTGTAGTGGATCCAGCCTGGACCGGCTTGATTTAATTACCATCACATCACAAGCTACTGTGATGGTAATTAAATCAAGCCGGTACACTTTCCTTGTACACTCTGACATACCTGAAGATCTTAAGTAACAAAAATACAGAGAAGTAGATTATAAAAAAAGTCACAAAGTTTGTTACAATGTATTTAAAGGACTATCGCAATATCCATCGTATCAATGGAAAATGGATGACAGTTCCGCAGAAAGACAGACACACACGCACATACACATTTAGAGGGCTATGTGTCTCTAAAAGAGGGTACAGTCTCGGCTTGCTATTTCATCTCCTGCCTGCCAGCAGAGCAGTCCCACATTTACAACCAGAGCATGATTTGACCTGCCTGCCTGCCTGCCTGCCTGCCTGCCTGTCTGTCTGTCTGTCTGTCTGCCTGTCTGCCTGTCTGCCTGATTCCTGGCTGTCTGGCTGATTGAATGACTTGCACATGCCTCCACTCCCGCGACAGTCTAGTCTACTTAAAGCGTCTCTCCTCTCTGGAATTCTCAGCTTCTGAGCAGCCCTTTAGAGTTGGCCGACGCATGGGCAGTATTGATTGTGACGTGCGCTCCACACCCCTCCTTCTCATTTACAGGACCCTGTTAACTGGTTCGGAGGGATGCTTTGCGCTAAGGACCCCAAAGAGCACATTATTTCTGGTCCAAAGTGGATGGTTGTCTCTTTGTCCACTAAAGATTTTGTAGGTTATTGATTGAAGATATAAGCCACGTGGGGGCTTCATCTAAAAGAGGTTCCAGAGTAAAGTGCTTAGGCTCAGCATTTCTATATCATATATAGGATTCACTTTGTTCATCACATTCACATGGGTCTTCAAGAGTAGCTGTATCAGCACAAAAAAAGGTATTACACACTTAGGCCTACTTGCTTCATGGTGGTTGAAATGATCATGTCATTGATGTCCATGTATAATGCAATTGTGGCAATCTAGCTTCAAGCAATGTCCATGCATGATTAAAAAGTATAATTAATGTTTTCTGAATGTTACTGCACAACTTTAGCGTGGTAAAGGTCCATCCATAGGCCATCTTTATGCTTCATTAGAAGGATGTTAGAGTTGAAAGCAAAAGTTAGTTTTGGAGAATACATTCTTTGGTAAATAGAGCTTTCTTTAATGACAAACTCTCTGAAGTCCACTGGTGTCAGTGCATATGCATAGATTACATTTAGTGTCTGCCCCAATTTGAGACGGAAGCATTTGAAGAGAGCAGCTTTTATGCACTTATTGAAAGCTAATCAGCTGGAACAGCGGCCTCTGGTTATTGCTTGTAGGGCTATTTATCATATTGAATCCTGTTTTAAAGCTGTCGACCACGCCGCATGAACCCTGCTCATTATTAAAAAGAAGAGGCTCTTTGAACTTGAAGTCAGTGTCAACACCGTTGCTAATCGTATCATTCCCAATTAACTTTAATTCTTACTAGAAGATAAACCTCTTGAAGAGAAAGAGAGGGAGAGCGGAGAGAGAGAGAGAGAGAGAGAGAGAGAGAGAGAGAGAGAGAGAGAGAGAGAGAGAGAGAGAGAGAGAGAGAGGAGGGGGCTGTGTGTGTCCCCTTCCATCTCCCCCACCCCTATCTCTTTACAGGACTGCCAACCCCTTCTAGAGTTATTCCAGGAATGTGTTGAACATGGCTGCCGCGATGAAGGCACAGAAAACGGGACTGTTGGAACTTCGAGTAACTGTGGACAGCTGGATTCGTGTTTTAGCCACACTTACCGAGGATACTTTAACGGTAAGCCCCGGAGAGGTCGCCGAAGAACCAGTGAAACCCAACCCAACTCCTACTGGTGCAGTTAACGGAGACCCGGCCAACCTCAGCTCCTCTCCCGTACCAGAGACGATCACCAACGTGAAGCGCACAGTGCGAGTTACAAAGCAAGATGTTGGAGGACTTGGAATTAGTATTAAAGGTATGAACAATGTTTGAATGTTTTCGATAATATAGCCTATTTATTAAAATCACTTATTTAGCTACTTTCATAAGTTACAGCGGTCGGCTCTTACGCTTTTGCTTAAAGTGCGTAAATAGCGCTGCCAACGCCTATTACTCCCTGTTCATATTACTTGCGGGAAACATTGTAGTTAATGTACAGACATGATCGGTTTCTCAAAGTTCGCCAGTACTGAACTCGTACTGCAATTGCGCGTCTCACCACTCCACGTGCATCTTCAACTTATAGATATCCGATAAAAAAAAGTTGTACATCATCAAGGCTTTATCATCATGACGCAGAGCCATGGGGTAGCACTGCACCAAAGATAAATATACAGAGAGCACAGATAGCATACAAATATGTTATCTATTTTATTGTGCTCTACTCAGACTATTAATACGTTTGAACCTTGCACCTTAGTGCATTTAACACTAGTATACTTCTATAGAAGTGTGCAAGCTTGTGACGACTATAAGGTCACTCACACGTGCTTACACTTTGAATGGAAGTCGGTCTCACACCTATAATAGGTCTCAGACGTAGAGCCCCCGATGTAGCTGCCTCTATGGGCTCTCACCAGCTTCACCATCTTACTGTAATCACACACAAGGGGAAGGGGGTCTGCCTGTAGAAATCACCCCATCTAGGTGTACATACTTGTGCTGTGATGTGTTGAGCGACTCTGGGTGATAAGAGACTCTGCTCCCCCGCACGAGCCTCCGGTCACCTGTGGGAACAAGCAGCTATATCACTTCAATCTCCCAGATGTACAGCCACGCATGACTTTTGATGTATAATGGAGCAGCTAGTTAAGAACATCTCGCTCTCTCGCTCGCTCTCTCTCTCTCTCTCTCTCTCTCTCTCTCTCTCTCTCTCTCTCTCTCTCTCTCTCTCTCTCTCTCTCCTTCTCCCCCCCCCTCTCCTTCACTCACTCTACCCCCCCCCCAACACTGTCTCTTGCTCTGTCTCTTTCTCTCTCCATAGATCCAGTAACATTTAAACTGAGTTACCATGTGGTGAGCACTCCACCACCAAACATCAAGGCAGTATTTAATATGGGCACTAGTGAATAATGTACAATCATTCGGATGAAAGGAACTGTAGAGACAGAGATGATGTGTGTGTGTGTGTGCATGTGTCCATGTATACGTGTGTGTACTGTATGTGCACGTGGGTGTGAGCGAGAGAGGGAGAAAATCACTTCCTGAAAACGTTGGCCTGTATAGACAGACTGTCAGCCCTCCTCGGAAACCTGCCAAGGTGGGGGGTCGATTTGACGGACAGCCCAGACCTGCGCCGCCGCCACCATGCAAAGATGTCTTGTCACTGGCAGGTGGGGATGTGTTAATTTTAGCTCCCCTCGACAAAACAAGTCCCCAACGACGCACAAACAAACGCCACCTCGGCGCTAATGGCGACCGTTGAAAAGACCACCAGAGACCGCCTTGGCTCCCTGCTGCTGTGACAGAACAGTGCTTCTGCTCTAAGCAGGGGAAAGGAGGCAGAGGGGGTATAGTAAGCAAATGGTGGTGGGGTGAGGGGGGGGTTAAGAGGCAGGCAGCTGACACCACAGTGCCAGCAGCTGAGAGGAGAAGCTCCCAGCCAGGCCGCTCGGTTGAGTTTAATTTTAGGGAGCCCTCGCTGGCTCTGAGAGAGGCGAGGAGGCGGTCTGTCCAGCTGACCTTGCCTTGCGTCCACACTGTACACTCATACCGTTACATTTAAGGGCAGGCTACACGTACGCACAGAAGAGATGTCGATACTTTCCACGGGTTTCAACGTTAAGCCTGGTTCTTATTCATTTTGAGACAGTCAGCATTTTGCCATATGCACACATCTTCTTAGAAAGTACCGGAAACCAGAGAGGGGTCACTACAGGTGGTCTTCTCCTTTCCCTCAAGGTCAAAGGTGAAGGTCTGACAGGGGCGTCGTAGAGAGGGTCACGTGTCCCCCACCATCGAAAAGCTACTGTCATTCATGTCGACACTCGTGTCAGCTTAAGTGCATGAACATACCAGGAATTGTTTCGGAGGAACCATGAATGTGCCAGTTTACAGCCTGAGCCACACAGTGCTCTGCAACACATTCAGAATGGATCCGTTTCAGATTCCGACATGAGGGGAGAGGCTGCTGCAGTGTTGTCACCAGTTGGGGGGGGGGGGGGGAGACAAAGGGGGGGGGGGGGGAACTCCTCCACTCCCCACAGTTCCAGTGTGGGTATGATGTGTTGAGCTGTCAGCCCAGCCCACAGTGCCTGGCCCGAAGCCTAGATCCTAATAATGTGGGTCAGAGCTCTCTGACCAGGTCCCAGGGTGATTACCCCTTGCTCACCACCCCTGGCTCACCGCCCTCCCTCCCTCCCACCCATCCATCCACCAGCCCTCCTTCTCCCTGCCCGCCCCGAGGGTTGGGTGAGGTCTGTAGCGTTTAGGGTAATGAAGTGTAAGAAGCTTACGCAGGATAATTGGCTAGTTTTTCTGGTGGTGCAATTGTTGAATGGTCCACTTGCTGAAAAAGCTTAAGAGGCTATTTCTAGATGATTCAAAACACTGTTATTTTCTTTGGATCCTGCATTTTGTTGCATGTTCATATTGTTTACTTGTTATTTATGTTTACCATGTACACAAGTCTATTTATGGAATACCGAAACAGTGACACAATGTGTGCCGAAAAAATAAATGTACATTAAACTCAATTGTGGAATAAATCCAGTTGACTGATGACATACAATGGTGAATTAAGTAGAGTATAAATACTTTCAGTGTCCTTGTGGTACATGTACATCTTATATTACTGTACGTCAAATAATATGTGAACTTATTTCAAAACTCATATCTGCGGCGATGGCCTGAAGTCTGAAATGTTTATTATTCTCTTCAACGATCAAATGAGAAATAACACAGAGAAACATATTGCTTATGATTTAACAAAGAACTCTATTGAAAGATTCTGCTCCTTCCTGATATCACCACCCCGTTTGATAAATCGGAATCACTTCAATTTCGTCTCACACCACAAATCAAATCACCCTCGACTTTTTCTTACATTGCCTTTCTTCCTGGCCTCCCATCAGGGGGTCAGAATCTGAACTGTGTCTCTATGGCTTTGATCCCCAAACAAACAGGCATTTGATGCCACAGTGGCTGCCCAGCCCTGCTAGGTGCCTCTCTTACAACTGATAAATCATGTTGACAGCCCAGGGAGTAACAGTCTGCTGAGATTCCGAGGTGATTGAGATGCATGAGTCAGTGAGTCAGCCCCTGAGCTTTTTTTATTGAGGGCATCTGGCTCTATACTCTCCGTAGATGCTGCATGAATTACATTCCCCCCCCCCCCCCCCCGGTTTGCCAACGGAGCCAACCTGTGAAAGATGTATTCCGAATTAATTTGATTTAATCCTCTTTCGGATCATTCTTCAGCCACCTCAAGGCCAGGACTCGACTGGCAGTTGACATTATTGACAATATTTCCCATGAAAAGCCTCATGCAGGAAGTGGCAGATCCATCAGCCAATGAGCTGACCTTCATTAAACTGTATTAGGAGAGGAGACGATAGGAGGGGAGGGGGGGGGGGGAGGGGAGAAGAGAAGAGAGCAGAGGATATGGTATAGGAGAGAAAGGGAGAAGAGTTGTTAGGAGAACAGGGGGGGGGAGGGAGAGGAGGGGAGAGCAGAGGATATGGTATAGGAGAGAAAGGGAGAAGAGTTGTTAGGAGAACAGGGGGGGGGAGGGAGAGGAGGGGAGAGCAGAGGATATGGTATAGGAGAGAAAGGGAGAAGAGTTGTTAGGAGAACAGGGGGGGGGGAGGGAGAGGAGGGGAGAGCAGAGGATATGTTAGAAGTGGAGATGAGAGGAGAGGCTGCCTCAGGCAAAGTGGATGTCTGTCCTTGTATGCTCTTTAGCTGCAGTTTAAATGGTTCAAAACCTTGCGCCCAGTGTTGTGGAATTAGTTTTACTGCGGCCATATAACAGTGACTAGATATTACAGCACATTGTCAACTCTGAATAGCTAGGATAATGTAGTCATCATCGACATGCGGCCCAGAGACTTGCAGTCATTTTAACCCCCACAGTTCACTACTGAGGAGGATATATTTGACGACAGTAAGTCGTCCACTATTAACCCGATCTGTGTTCTGGTGTTCAGGTGGGAGGGAGAACAAGATGCCCATTCTCATATCCAAGATCTTCAAAGGCCTGGCTGCCGACCAGACTGAGGCTCTCTACGTGGGCGATGCCATCATGTCGGTGAACGGGTCCGACCTGCGGGAGGCCACCCACGACGAGGCGGTGCAGGCGCTGAAGAAGACCGGCAAGGAGGTCATCCTGGAGGGTGAGCTTCCTGTCACATGACCCTGAACTCGCACACACTCACCAGGCCACAACGTGGAAGCACAGGCACAGTCGCATGGTGCTAGGACAGTCACATGGTACCATTACAGTCGCATTGGTGCAAGTACAGTCACATGGTACCATTACAGTCACATGGTGCAAGTGCAGTCACATGGTACCATTACAGTCACATGGTGCAAGTGCAGTCACATGGTACCATTACAGTCGCATTGGTGCAAGTACAGTCACATGGTACCATTACAGTCACATGGCGCAGTCGCATGGTACAGGTGGGGTCCGAGTCCAGTCACATGGTGTAGTTACAGTCACATGGTAATGGTACAGTTGGATGCCGCACAGTCTGAAACTGAGTACTGAGACGAGAGAACTTGTTGAGCCTTGAAGGTGAGTTCTTTCTGTTTGCTTAGCTAGCTGACAGCCCCTGCAGGTCAGAACCAGCACAGACGAGCCAAGGTTTAACCAAGAGTTTAACTCCAGGCAGTGGGGGGATCATGTTGTCATGTGATTGCATCACATATGTTCTATGTCTCCCACTCCCTTTGTACGGGCGTAGCGCAGAGGTGGTTTAACAGTAGAAGATCACATCGCGGTGGAGAACAGTCCGGCTGGTGGAGGTGCAGTCCCATGGGCGTGTGTGGGCCCCTCCGTGGCATTTCTCGGAAAAAGGGCTCCACAAATGGGATAAACAGTCTTTGGAGGATCAGATTTGCTGACCACCAACTTTCCCCTAGTTGCTCCTATTGTTTGTGTGTTCGAAGTCTAGATCGACCACCCACAGAGACATACCACAGGCTCACAGACAGGTTTATCGATGGCAGTCCGACAGACCATCAGAGTAAATACTCTAACCCTAGATGAGTTCGCCGGCTTGGCGCTGCACAGATTTGCTCGACGCTGCAGAGGAGAGATGCAGGCCAGCAGGCAGGCGGTCAGGCAGGCGGTCAGGCTGGGAGGCGGGCTGTCAGGCAGTCATACAGGCAGCAGAGCCAGACAAGAAGAAGAAGAGCCAGAGATGCATTACAGACAGTGGAACATTAGGCAAACCCCGAGCAGGATAGAGGCAGACAGAGGCAGCAGGCAGGCAGGCATTCAGAAGAGGCTGGCAAACAGACAGGCAGTAAGGCAAAGCGGGGGAAATCACTACAAATCCCCTTGGCCTCTGAGGCGGTAGAGGATAGCAGCGATATCAGACAGCTCATCCGGGCCGGCCTGTGATCTGTCATGTCAGAAATGATTTCATGGCTTCCCTACCCTGAGGAGAGGAACAGTGGAGAGCTTTGGGGAAGCTTGCTCGGGGGGGGGGGGGGGAGCCCAGGCTCTCAAGCTAGTTTATGAACAACAACTACTGCTAAGCCTCAAGCTGTTTTGTTAAAAGTTAAAAGTTAAACACAGACACTTCCCCCGGCTCCGATCCAGGCTGCATTATTCCTATCATGTCTACAGTACCTGCAGGTGCTGTTCGACAGACACACATGAACACACTTCATGACTTTTTAGTATAAGAAGTGAACGTAGGTTTGTGAATATTTCCTGCTATCAGCTCCATAGATGACAGATCACAGAAAGACAATATGGCAAAAATATGCACCGACGCCACCAGAAGTTATCAAAGAGTCCGATTTATGAGTGGGAGCGCTCCTACCGCAGTTCAAGATGGTGGACATCCATGATATCCACAGCACATGGTAAACATAAACTGTATTTTATAATTCTGCGCTGCTGCTGTGCCTTGGCTAACGTGCTGCCTGGGGGGTGTTTAGAGTGAAATTTAAAGTGGACGGACACACTGAGCTCCTTCTCGGTATTCGTGTTGCTCCTTCATCAGACTGGAGATGGAATAATCAGTGCTGGGAGGAGAGGTAAACACCTAGAGGGTCAGATACATAAAACAGAGAAGATGAAACCGTAAAGGCGCAGCTGGCTTCATTTCCTCGTAGACTTTTATTTTTTCCGAGCGTGTGGGTGTCTATGCGTGTGGGTGTTTGTGAATGTGTGTGCGTGTGTGGAAGGGTGCGTACGGCGGCTTTGGTTTGGCAGAATTGCAGTGGGTGAGAATGAGAGAGGGAGATAAATAAAGAGAGAGGTGAATGAAAGAATGCTCTAGAAAGTCTAATCCACCCGGTGTTGGCAAATGTGATATTCTCTGTATTTTCACACCTTATTATCACTACAAGCAGCTGCTGATGACTCGGGAAAGGCCGTGTTCACACTTTTCCTGCTCTCATAGTTTACCCAATACAGTTGTATCATGCAGTCACATTCGCCTCGACCAGTCAGATGTTATGCTATAAATATAAAATAAATATGAATGCTACGAACAGGTGGTGTAGCACTTAATGGACAGGAGAGGAGCGGTGGCAAACCATATATCTGCAAACTGTAAGCCTGGCTCGGGGCTAGAGCTGCTCTGTCACCAACACTGGTGACTGGTCATTTGGATTCAGCCCGGAGACCGAATTCATCACCACCAGCCGATCATCCAGCCAGGGGCTCTCCCCTGGGCACCCAGGCCTGACAGGGGGCCACACAGAGGGAGACGAAACACAGGATAGTCACCGGGAGGGGTACTTGTGTGTATGTGTGCATGTGTGTGGTTGCAGATAGTCTAGGTAGGTGTCATGGGGGGGGGGGGCGAGGGGGGTGAATTGAAGAACCAGTACACCGTACACTGCGAAATATTCTGTATCTGGGGCAGGCTAATGGAGAGGGAGGAGAGCGCCTCAGATCTCTCTAACTACACATGAGCCCCTGGAGGGGCAGCAATTAGTGGGCTGTCTTGGGGAGAGGTGGGGGGGGGCAGGCCACTGCTCTACCTGCTGTTGATGGATGCCCCGAACATTCATGGCAGATAGCTAACACGAAGGAAGAGTTACAGTGTGAGAAAGTGAACTTCTGGGAACTTGGCTAGGGTATTAGCTTAATATCAGGATAAATTTCGTTTAAATGTACTGGGCCCGTAAGTCCCTGACTGGCCATGAGCTGTAAATCCGTGGGTGAAATGTTCTGTGGCACTTTGCCAAGACACACTGGTCAGAACTAGCAAGCCTGGCCTTCTCAGACCCTGCTCTCCGCCCTGGGGGCTTGGTACAGACACCGACATTACACGGTTGTGTGTAATGTGACATTACACAGTTGTGTGTAATGTAGGGTCTGGATCTTGTTTATAAAGTTATCTCTCCAGGACTGCTGCTGCCGTTGTTCTGTCGACTATCGAGTGGTTTGGAAGGACTATTGATTGAATGTGCATGCGTCAAAAACATACTCATTCTGGATTACCGTGAAGTCAGCTTGTTGATAAGAATTCCATTATGGGTTTAATGTGTTGCCAAAAGTGTGACCTTCAGTGACCTCTATGAAAGTAAATCATAACCTAGACATAACTTTGTATGCCATGTGACCTAAAATGGGAATATTTCAAGTGTCAAACATGCCAGGAAAAGTCGCACACAGAACCGTTAATACCGACATGAAAATGTGTCAGGAATGTTTGAGGTAGGATAGGTTTTGGAGGGATTCGTTTGAGCTGGTGGTAATAAGGGTTGGCGTGCATGGTCAGCGTTCTCCACTCTGAGCTAACCCCCTTAGCTAATGGGGCTCTGAGGATAGCAGACCGGCAAACTGAGCCCGGGGAAATGGCCAGCCTTTCAGCATTCTACTGACAAGGCAGCGACAAATAGCAACCTGAGCTTTTACAATTTCCTCAAGCTAATTAGGCCCCTTGAAAGTGTGTGTGTTTGTGTGTGTGTGTTTGTTTGCGGGGTTGGGTAATAAGGCCGTGCTATGTTTGTGTTTAGTTAGCCCAGAGTAGCTAATGCCACCATTAACCAACCATGGGCTGGAGAGGTGAAAGTGTTCTTTGACTCAGGCACAACACTGCACTGACCGAGCTCTCCACAGCCTCAGAGCCCTCCACAGCCCCAGAGCCCTCCACAGCCCCAGAGCCCTCCCCAGCCCCAGAGCCCTCCCCAGCCCCAGAGCCCTCCCCAGCCCCAGAGCCCTCCCCAGCCCCAGAGCCCTCCACAGCCCCAGAGCCCTCCACAGCCCCAGAGCCCTCCCCAGCCCCAGAGCCCTCCCCAGCACCAGAGCCCTCCCCAGCCCCAGAGCCCTCCCCAGCCCCAGAGCCCTCCACAGGCCCAGAACCTTCCTCTCTGCCTGGCGGTCTGCCTGTCCTCCACGTCGCTTCACTCAGTCCTCCATGTTCAGCCAAACACCTGTCACTGAAGCAACTGGTGATGGCAAAAAGAAGCCTATGTCCCCCTCCCACCCAAGACATGCATTCTTTGGCACGCGTTCTTTGAAACACACAACCCACCTACACGCACACACACGCACACACAGCTCATCCGACCAAACAAAAGAGCGCAGGCCCGAGAACGGGGGAAGGCTGGGAAACAGGGGAGTGCCGCAGGATCCGTGGTAATTCACTCATCCCGTCTTGCCTGCTAACCCCAGCCTTTCCCAGGCCACGGGGAGGGATGAAACACCTCCGAGCCTGCAGACATTTACAACGGGCTTGTTTTATATTCCTCCGTTTTTTTTTCCCCGAAAGTAATTGAGCTTCTGTGTCTTGGCATTCCCTGCTGCCCTACTTCCTTTCTGCCTTTTTAGGTTTCCAGTGCCAGTGAAGCAGCAAGATTTGATTAATTGGCAGTTGGGTGCCAGTTTGTGCCCACGCAGCCTATGCTCAGTCAGTAGTGAGCTAGCTGATGCTAACCTGTACCCATAGCTTGTCAGTCGAAAGCAGGCTGTGCCTTGCTTACCTGCACAGAGTTCTTTCTTAGATGCTAGCTTGTGGCTAATCTGAAGCAACCATTGTAGGGCTAGCTCCATCCAGCTCCTCATTCCACTCCCATGTGTGCAGTGCTAACACGTCCCTGGACTGTTCAAAGTGTCTTTGACTTCTCGGTTCAATACAGGCCAGCACAACTGGAAGTGGATTTGTCTGGGTGGTAAAGGATTTCTGCTTAACAAGTCTGTCAATCTGATTTAATTGCCCATTGGAGGAGCAATAGGGAAGTGGAGCAGTCAGAGGCACTATCGGAAGGCAACCAAGCTTGGTGCTGCAGAGCTGAAAGATAGAAGAAACTCACCAGACTGGTTTCTCTCCACTGGACCATCCAAGCCAACTTTTAAGAGACCACAAGTGTTTGTTCTCGACCGTCCCTTTACTCACATTATCCCATAGCACACACACACACACACAGCCCACCCACACACGCACACTCACACTCCAAGGTGCTGATGTGAGACGTTTTCTGAGGTGGAAAATCCAGCTGTCTTTTTAGCACACACAGTCTGACCACAGAGGCTCTAGTAATCCATCTCCGCTGAACTGAACCGACCAGAAGGCCCACCTGAGAGGCAGAGACAACTATGGTCAGACTTGCTTTTTTTCACGTTGCATTGTTTAAGGAGTAGGCCTAATCTCAGGTTTGACGACAGGTGTGAGTTGAGCGTCTAAACCTTAGCTTGGTGGCCTATTGTAGTCGTAATGAGCAGCAGAGCTAGATTGGTGTCAGCTACACCAATCCTTGTGGAGTTTGAAGCTAGCAGTTCAAATACCCACACATTCTGATTTCGTATCAAGCTATGTAAGCTGTACAGGAGTCGATTCTTCTTTCATATCCTTCCCTCTCTGTGTAAACATCATAAGTATGAACCAGTCCAGTCTGGCTTAGCCTTGGCTGCACATTTATGTGAACAATAATAACCCTTGCATGAACAAAGCCTCTGCTGTATGTTCCTCTAGCACATTATTTCAAACCAATATTGCGTTCCAGTGTTGAGAGAGAATGGCAGTACCTATGCCTGTTAAAGTTGTGCCAAAGGCGTGTGCTATATAACCTTATTAAAACTCTTAGGCACTTGGACGCATGACAGAATAATTATCACTTTCAAAATAAACCTTCGGTTACAGCTGGTTCGGTACCTAAGACACATTCCACACAGCACCCACTACTTTTCTACACCTTAGCATCGTCTTTATGGTTCCCAGTATTCTATAGCGACTAACTAGACCATACGAGGATATAGGCTATTCTTTCACCTCATCTGCCTACCATTGTCTTTCTGCTCTTATATGGAACCTCCTTACTTTGTATAGACTTGGGTGGCATTCACATCTATCTCATGGTTGTGGAAGACATTTATGTGAGTGTTAGTGGATCATAGTTGGTAATGGAGGAGGATTTGTGTGTGTGTTTTGGCCCTGGGTTATCAGTCTGACCCAGCTCTCCTTTCCTGTCATGTCGGAGCTGCTGTTGACAGTGACGCTGTCCAGACCAGTCAGTGGCGCCAGACCCAAGCCAGGCACGTTCAGCCAACTGCAGATCCACAGGACAGATCTTTTCCCCTGGTCTGGTGGTGCAAAGTCCCGCCTCAGAGAATGTTCCAGAGGTGTTCCCAGAGAGCAGGGAAGGAGGATATTCAGGACGGGCTCGGGGAGGATTTGGTCACACAAGAAAAGGGCTCAATGAGAGCATACCTCTCATCCAGGACTGTGTGTGTGTCTGCTGTACCCTGGGCGGAGTTTGCTTAGGGGACCCTTGGAACCCCAGTGTTCGTACCCAAGCAAAAAAGAGAAATAAATCATGCCGAACAGCTAATCCTGAAAATTACCCCCATCATCTACAGCCCCCCCCCCCACACACACACACACACACACGCACAAATGAGATGAGGTGCACGCTGAAGTCAGAGCCGAACCTCGCCGTGTCCACTTTAGACGTCTTGGCCGGAGTCATCGCCTCCGTTTAAGCTCAGTCAAACAGCGTTAGAGCGAACAGTCAGGCGGAGACATCTCCAGATCCTGAACCAGGAAGTGGACACATCAAGCGGGAGTCAGCTGACCATGGGTCTGTCCTCTGCCGAGAGTTACGTTCACTTTCTTCTACTTTGTCGAATTATTCTAATTAACTCTCTTGACACTGTGCAAAGCAATCATGTTTGAGTTCTGCCGTGTGTGTGAATTAGTTTGAAAGTCTGATTCCATGCCCTGACCCCCCCCCCCCGGTGTTGGCTGCCATCCATGTTTTTAATGAGATGGACTTTGGGGATGATTAGGCTTCGTCCTTCTCAGATCGAAATCACACAGGGTGGAGAGACAGCCTCTTCTCTCTCATCTGCAGTGGCCAAGACTCTGGACCTAATCACGCACATTAACAACTTACTGCCCAAAATCCCAATTCGTCAAACCACAGGAGTCTGGGAAGGGACCACACATGCTCCTTCGTACACACACCCACACAAACACAAACACACATGTGCAGACAAACACAAACACACATGTGCAGACAAACACAAACACACATGTGCAGACAAACACAAACACACATGTGCAGACAAACACAAACACACATGTGCAGACAAACACACACAGGCGCCACTGGGTTTTCGTCCAAGTTTATTGCAGATATACAGGAGAAGTTAGAAGGTAGAACCTTGGGAGGTGAACCCAACGTTGTGTTGACATTTGCACTGGTGTTCACATGCGAAGAGATCCGGGGTCAAGTTGGTAGTGTGTGTGTGTGTGTGTGTGCGTGCGTGTGCGTGTGCGGAGCGTACAGCATGTGTACCAACCGGGAGGCTGCCGACTGGATCCTGATGATGTTGTTTTTGCCAGAGAGTTAGTGCGCGGGAGGTACAGGGACATTCCTGTGCTAATAGGGCTTATGGGGCGGACAGCGTGTTTCAGAGGTCGCCCCGCACCAAATGAAATGGAATTCCAGCAGCTCCCACGGCAACCAGGAAGCAGGGGGTGCAGATTCAGCCGCGGCATTGTTGTCATTGACTTGGCAACGCGGCGCTGGTCCGGCCAAGTCAGGCTGCGAGGCGGCGAGGCCGCCCCCTCCCTCAACCCCCCCCGTTGCCTGTGGACATCCTCAGGGGTGCAGATCCGACTGTTTGGAGGGCCAGGCTTTCTGGTGACTTCTCCAACAGCACTGTTGGGGTTTATAGAAATGCGTTTTCTATAAATTGAAAGTGTGTCTGGGCTGGCTGAGGGAGAGAGTTCAGAGTCGTGACCCGTCCCCCAGTTTAGGGAATTGTGTGAAACAGAATTGGAAATAAATGTATGGGGGGGGGGGGTTTGTTCTTAAAGCTGGAATAAGAAAGCTTAGTGTGTTAGGGTGTAGGAGCTAAGAAATGCCACACGTGCACCCATCTCATGTGCACACACACAAACACGTGTGCACACTCACACACGCATACACATACAAAGACACATCACACAACACATATAGAGGGTCTTTTGCTACTTGCCAGATAAGCTAAAGTAATAACAGTGGTGTGTGGGCTAATTTTAGCTCCGTGTAGAATGTGCCCTCCACTGGTATTCATTCTAACATTTGGATTCTGTTAAACGTAATTTACTTCTGGTTGAATTGAGCGCCTCTCCCTTTATTCACCGGCACCATCTTTTCGATGAGTTGTTTTGGGACACAGAACACTAATAATCTGGGAATGCTGCTGATGCGCGTGTGGGGGGGCTAGATAATAGAGGAGCTTCATTTGGCAAAAAAACGAACATTTTCCACCCAGTTCAAGAATCAGAGGCAGTATGGAGGTTGGTGCAATGGAGGTTGTGAAGGAGAAATGTCCCACTGTGATAACATGATAGGAAGTCAGGAATGAAAGCAACCGCATGGCATAGATCTGTCCGAAATGATGGCCTGTGTGCGTGCATGAGACCTAACATTATAAGACTGACCAACCAATTTGTACAGTCTGAGCCCAGAGCCCCAACCAGGAAGTGGCCATCCCATGGTGCACTGCACACATCAATGGGTTGGCACAGGAAGTCCTACACAGCAACTAGTTTCCATGAAATACAACGCTAGTGTGCTGACAGGACTTCAAAGCTGTAGCTTGAGACTGGGATCCCACACAGCCTATAAGTATAGCCCTATAAGTACTCCATGTCCATACAAACTACCTCGAGCTACTCTGCAATGCGATGCGAACCCCCCCCCCCCCCCCCGAAGGTAACCTGTGTGTGGCTGACCGTGCCAGTGGGTGACCTGTGAGGTACTGACAGAATGGGAGGGGAAGAGGATCATAGAGAACGCCCGTCGGGGAGGGGAGCGAGAGGGAGGAAGGGAAACGAGAGAGAGAGAGACATGGAGAATGCTGACGGTGGGGTCGGGTTGACCAGGGGCGACGGAGTGACGGCGGCTGTATTTGGGGGCTGGAGGAAGCCCCCGTCGGTCTCCTGTGAGAGGAACGCTTCACACCTCCCCAGTGAAACCAGAGCTGTGCCCCTGGCTACCCGCCTCGCGTCCTCTGGGCTATTTTTACCCCAGCCCTGGCTCCCTATACCATACCACAGCCCACTGGAGCTGCCTGGCCGGGTGTCTGTGTGTGTGTGTGTGTGAGAGAGTGTTTTGTGTGGTAAGAGGCTGTGTGTGGTTGTAATATGTCAGCGAAGGACAGCCAGTGGGAGCAGTGGGAATGAGAAAGGGCACAACTTCAGACAGTAAAGAGAAGACCTTTTTTAATACCAGCTATGTGGTCTACTGTCTGCCGCTGTTGTGTTCCTACAGAAAGACCTGCCTGCAATGGTCAGATCATGCTCCTAACCCCATCACTGTCATCCTTCACCTTCACACAAAAAACGGAATTCTCGAAATGATGTATCAGTCATATGATTCGCATTACATTACATTTACATTTAGCAGACGCTCTTATCCAGAGCGACTTACAGTAAGTACAGGGACATTCCCAGAGGCAAGTAGGGTGAAGTGCCTTGCCCAAGGACACAACGTCATTTGGCACGGCCGGGAATCGAACTGGCAACCTTCAGATCACTAGCCCGATTCCCTAACCGCTCAGCCACCTGACTCCCTGTCGCATTGAACAGAAACAACTGCAAATGTTTGTCTTTATAATTTTTTATATATATCTTTTTATATTTTTTATATATGTTTTATACATTTTAAACTCTACAATGGGATATTTGCCTGCGTCATATTAAATTCAATCTCCTCCCCCTTTTTCTCTAACTCCCCCACCTCTTCACCTCTTCTCCTGCTCCTCCTCTTCCTCTCCTCTCCCAGTGAAGTACATCAAGGAGATGTCAGCGTTCTTCAAGAACACCTCCCCTGGAGCCCCCCTCCCCTGGGACTCCCCCCCTGCCACCCCTCAGAAGGGGGCCGACACCCCCCCCGCCGAGCCCAAAGAACCCCGCAGCATCCCCCTCAAGATGTGCCAGGTGCTGCGGAAACAGTGCCCCCCGGACACAGAGAACAGGTACTGCAGCCATCAGCCATCTCCCCAACATAATGAGGCAAAAAATAATTGTGGGGGGGGTTTTGACTCATCACTGCTCTATAAGTTAAAGGAATTCCATCAACCCGTCTTCCTCCTCCATCCCTTCATCTGTACCCTTTCATCCTCCCACTCCTCTCTGTTCTCTCTCTCTCTCTCTCTCTCTCTCTCTCTCTCTCTCTCTCTCTCTCTCTCTCTCTCTGCCCCCACAGGTATTTCGAGGTGATCTCATCCAACAGAAAGAGTTCTGTATTCCTGCGGGCGAAGGACCCAGCCATGGCCCAGTCCTGGTACAACGCCATCCAGGCCGGTACGGCCGCCCAGGGGCTCCGGGTCAAGGAGGAGCTGAGGGCCATGCAGCCCGGCATGGAGGTCAAACACGTGGGCTGGATCACCGAGCAGGTACCCGGCCCCCTCACCGTCGATGGACGTCAGGGCCTCGAGTCGACAAACGAATGTTCACCCTTTTAGCTCGGACTGACCTGTGTGTGTCCTCCCCCCCCCCCCCCCCCCCACCCAGGCCTCCCAGGGCCCGGAGAGAGCCGTGGTGGCTGTGCTGACGGAGAGAGACCTGCTGCTGTACCCCACCCTGCCTGACAGCAGAGACAGTCTCAGCAGCCCGGCAAAGAGCCACCCACTCATCACTACCAGGTCCATTCACTGCCGCTTCTCACTCAATATTTGAACTATACGTAGGAAAATATCTGTGCGTGTGCCTGCAATGTATCTGGCTGCTATAACGATTGAATTTCACTTCCAGGGATTATACAGAAAGACACATATCCATCGATATATCTAGACACCCCCCCCCCCCCACACACACACACACACACCCCACACACTTTACACACACACACGTTCCCCCTGCTCAAACCCACATGGTTTGGAACAACCATGAGGAAAATAACACTGCTCTCTGAGGAAATGATCAGAGGCTTGTGTGGATGCTTCCATAAATGGGAGATTGGAAACGTAGCATGATCTCATATTCATGTGGAAACGATTAGCACACCCAGAAGGTATGAGTCACACAACCAACCCACCCCGCCTCACTCTGCCTCTCTCTCTCTTTACTAACATTTATCTCTCTTCCCCATCTCTCCTAACCCCCCTTCCTTTTCTCCCCCTTCGTTCCTTCCTTCTCTCCTACCTCCCTAATCTCGTTCCTTCACTCCTCTCCTACCTTCCTTCTCTCTCCCCCCCTCTCCCCCCCCCAGACTGGTCCACTCAGGCCCAGGAAAGAGCTCCCCCCTGCTGGACTCGGAGCTGTCGTTCGGCCTGCGGACGGGCACCAAGCAGGGCGTGGAGACCCACGTGTTCCGGGTGGACTCTGCCAAGGAGCTGTCCGTGTGGACGCACCTGCTGGTGGAGGGCTGCCACAACGCTGCCGAGCTCATCCAGGAAGTCACTACAGGTAGGGGGTCGGCAGGGAGTCTGGACAGGGGGGATGGGTCTCTCTACGGGGGGAGACCCTTGTGTACCTGGATTGGTGCCAAGTTGAGGATAGAGTTTGGTGTGGGTAGAGTCCCAAGTGACAACAAGCAGGTTACGGGTGGGATTGTGTCGAATGTGGTCTTCCTTCCTCTCTTCCTTGGATAAATCCCTGTTCTGACCAGAGTGGTTGACTAGGTGAGGCCACACTGCCCTCTCCTGGGCGGGATGTTACACTGCGGCATTTGCCCGTCTCTGATTGAATCTGTAATGTCATAGAACAAAGGGAGCAGATGGTCAGATGTGTCTTCTCTGGTGTCTTCACATGGAGGCCGGGCTTCTCGACCGCGGAAATGTTACGAGTCCACAGATCCTCCTCGAAAAAACCCACTGCTGCCCTCTCTCTCCCGTCTCCCCTCTCTCGCCCTTCTCTCCCTCCCCGCTCTCTGCGCTCCGTCCCCCCTCTCTCTCCACTATCCCCCCCCCCCCCCCCCCTCCGATCCCCTCTCTCCGATCAGCCTGCAGCTGGAACGGGAAGGAGGTCACTCTGGGAGTGCACATCGACGAGGGCTTCACCCTGTTCACGGAGGAGATGGGCGTGAGGAAGAGCGTCCTCCTGCAGCAGCCCTTCGAACGCCTCCGGATGTCCTCGGACGACGGCGTACGCATGATCTTCCTGGACTTCGGAGGGCCGGAGGCTGAGATTGTACGTCTCTTCTGCGTGTGCGCGTTTTGTGTTTCTGTGTGTATGTGTGGGCGTGTGTGTGTGTCCGTGTGCATGTGTTTGTGTGCGTCTTTGTGTGATTGCTTGCATGTTCCCCCACTTAATTGACAGTAACTCAACTCCCTCTTCTTCTTCTTCTCCTTCACATACTCTCTGCACCCTCTCTCATCTGCTCTCCCTCCATCCCTCTCCTCCCTCCACCCCTCTCCTCCCTCCACCCCTCTCCTCCCTCCATCCCACCTGTCTCCATCCACCCTGCAGCAACTGGACCTCCACTCCTGCCCCAAGACCATGGTGTTCATCATCCACTCCTTCCTGTCTGCCAAGGTCAAGAGGCTAGGCCTGCTGGCATGATGACAGCCTCTCCCTGGGCACCCAACCTCACACACACACACACACACGTACACACACACACACACACACACACGTACACACACACACACACCCACACGTACACACACCAGACTCCCAACACCAGGGTCAGGGTGCTACTCCTGGAGGCAGATTGACTGACCGTTCCACCCACCCTAGGTCAGAATCCTCTCCCAGTGGAATCGATATCAAGCAGCAATAATGATGCTCCCAAGGTTTAGAGGTTGTCCGTCTCACACACAGGTGCACCTCTGCTGTCGGGCGTTCATCATGTCAGCCAGCCAGCTGTGTTGTCATGACAGCCCACAAAGCACTGTTACCAAGCCGGAGAGTTCGTTAGTTACTGATGCAGTCTTGTCGTTGGTAGTTTCACGGAGCGTGGCAGTTTTTTTTGGTGCCGTTTCCATGATCCCTGTGTCAGCTCTTCAGCTGTCATCGGAAGTCATCGCAGTCCCTACTTCATTTCCATGACAACAGCCCATGGACACTGGGAGGGCTGTAAGGCTGTAATGGAACCGAAAGGTGTTTTGCTCGCGGAAAGAACTGACTAACTATTGGTCAATAGAACAGTTAAGAGGGCATCATGTCGCGCTCATCCAGCCATCTCCTCTCCGCGTCCGTGTCAGCGGGGGCCTCCATCTTCATTTACGTCGGCCAGAAGGGCTGCGATCCAAATGCTGATTCGGTTGATTATTTAGTGCAGCTAAAGTGCGCCAGTCCCACCTCCTCCACCTCCTCTGCATCTTGTTATGGTTTCACTTTCCTGTCCCCTCTCTCCCCCCTCCCACCCCTTTCGTCCCCAGAAGCAGTTCCCTTTATATTTAGGTGTACAGGTACACAGCTGGCCATCCACCCTCTACTTAACTTGAATTGGTTGATGCATACTATACACAGCATCCATATTTGTCGTTTTCTTGTTTACTCGACGCAGTATCATTCAGGAAGATGAGTGCATACTAAGACCGGTACCGACTTATAGTTTTAAAACGAAAGGAGTGTTGAACTCTTGAATACATATTCATTATTTGGTTTTCAAAAAATGGCAAAATTGGTCAACATTATCACATGCGACGTCAGGCCTACATTAGTTGTTTTTTATAGAGATAGGAAGAGAGAAAGGGTGAAGCTCAGTGATATAACATTTGTCTGCAGATCAAGAGATTGCAGCTTCAAATGCCCCCTGTACTGTACATCGCTTCGGATTGAAGAGTCTGCTAAATGAATCCAAAAGTGAAAATGAATACATTATTAGAGAAAGGGGGTGGGTTTAAGCTGGTGTTGTAGTTCGTACTAAGATAGCTCAATACACAATGTTTTTCTCTTTCGATCTATGGCAGAAAACAGATTAAAACATGTTGAATGACAGACCTAGGACATTCTAGGAAGCCACTAGGGTGTGTTTGTGGGACAGTGTTTGTTGTCCTGGTGGCCATCTTGAAAATGTTTTCATTTACAGAAGGGACTCTAATAACTATTTAGACGACTACTTGCTTGCATCACAATGTTCATTTTCCCACATTTTTTGTGTCAGTTCTCGACCCACAACTTGTGGCCTTCTCTATACTGTGCTAAACCAACTTATATTAATATATATATATTTCAAAACTAAAACTTGTTTGCTTTCAAAAATAAAAAATGTATTGTATATTGTTATTTAAACAAAGGTGTGCCTTGCAGGGTTGTTTGTATATAAAAGTGTAATAAACATTGATTGTTAACTTTTACCGGGTTCTATTGATTCTTCATAACTAGTGTACCATATGCCTGAGAACAGAATTGTATTCAGTCTATGGTCTGCATCTCTGTTTCACCGACTGTCTCTGGAGGAAAGGATTTTCCTCAGAGTTTTTCCTTGTCTTCTGTTGGGTTCAGGTTGGTTTAGGTGTCGTTCTATGGGCATCTGTGAAGCCCTCTGTGACATTGCTTCTAAGAAGGGCTACACAAAATGGGATTTGATTTGAAGTGTTTGGAGTACACCTCTAAAGAAACCCTTCTTAGGCCGCATGTCCTTGGAAGACATACTGTCGCTGTGTAGTACTGTAAACTCTGTCTGTCTGCCTGTCTCTCTCTCTCTCGCCTTCTTTGTCAACCTCCCTTTCTCTCTCTTTATCCCTCTCATCCCTCTCCATCTCTTTGTATTTCACTCTACTTGCAACTCCAATGTGACCAGTCGGACAAACGGTTGTCCATGTGTTGCTTTGTGCGTTTGCTTGCCAGGGCACAACAAAGCTAAACTGTGGAGAGGAGAGCCCGATGATGAAAAGCCCGCTGTGTCAGGTATGTTGTATCCGACTACCAAATCAACTAAACACCTCCCTCTATCTTTCCCCCTCCTTTCCCCTTGTCGGGCGGTTGCCGTGGTAACCGCTGGGGAAGGGAAAACTAGCCAGTGTTGTATCACTTAACTGGTGATATTGCCAATCTGCCTCTCGGGTGCACCTGCAGACAGGCAGAGCAGAGAGAGGGAGATTGTGTGAATACATTTTGACCCGGGAATGAGAGGCCAGTTATGAGGGAGAGAGAGAGCATGAGACGTCAGCAGGCGGCCCCTCGACAAGAGATGAGAGGACCTCAGGCCCCGGTCCGCGCTCGACGGGTCTGCGACTGACAGGGTCAAGGGGCCAGGGCCAAGTCTAGAGTGGGCAGTTAGACCGGATGTGACCAAGTACACTTAGCACTCGTAACCTCATCAACGGGCTACTTTTTTGGTCGGTGCCTTTTTTGTGCCACAGATCTACAAGAAACAGACAGATGGCACTGCAGCTTAGAGGAAGAGACAGCCCGCCCTGGAGATTTGGATATCGTTTCTGTCAGAAACACTAGGGGTCTCTGTGTCTCCATTCCTGAGCTGCCACAGAGGAGAGCAGTGTTCTGTGTGTGTGTGTGTGAGAGAGAGAGAGAGAGAGAGAGAGAGAGAGAGAGAGAGAGAGAGAGAGCAGAACATTGGAGCTCTGATTGGAGATGACCTAATTCAGTACAGGACGTCCCACAATGCATTCTCCTGCACTCTCTCTGTCACACAACCACACACGCACACACAATGGCACAAAGAGAAGGGTTGAACACAATACAAAGAGAGACACCAAAGAGAGGGAGAGAGAGAGCTAGGGAGAGAGAGAGAAAGTAGACACAATAATACTATTGCCAGAGCTGTTCAGTTCATCTATTTTCTCACAGTGTTTCATGGTTCTGTTGTTGCTACTGTAAGAGACCGCCCAATCAAACAGGACTGAATACATGATGACAGGTAACTATTCAAACCTCGATGCCATAAAACATGACCTTATCCGGGATTAAAGTACGGTCGACTCATTTTTAAATCAGCAGCATTCCCAATAACAATGTCAAATGTTTACAGTAGTACGGGCTCGGACTGAAACAGAGTAGGTGTCGGAGCAAAGCGATTCATCCAAGCTTAATCAATCATGTTTGTTTGAACCCAGTCAACCTGCTTCCCAGACAAACAAATGTAAAGGGAGGACAAAATCCCTGACTCGGCCCAACTTGGCCCAACAACATTCCTATCTCTCTCCCAGCCAGGAGCAGACAGTATAGAAATTATAGTCATTCATGCTAAGGCATGGCTTGGAATTTGGGGCTCCTATTATTGTTATTATTACTGTATGTACTAAAAAGCCAGGTTAGGTTATTAAATATGCCAGAGCGAATTGTATTTTGCTCAAGTAAGCTTCTTGGAAATATCCCATCAGAGCCACCTTTTATTCTTCCGAATGTAGTTATGAATTTTAAAGTAGACTCGTATTACTGGAGGAGAGTGGGTTGTGATCTGAATTCTGAGTAATGCCGAGATTGGAGTTTCTTGTTCCATGGGCTCCATGAAAAAGGAGAATATTACTGTGAACAGGGTCTGGTAAAAAGAGAAGGAGAAAAGAAAAAGGGTGTGCAAGGGATGTGTGTGTGTGTGTGTGTGTGTGGGGGGGGGTAAACAAGATGGCCTAGGAAAAGTGACCGTGTTTGATAACACCAACTTCAGATGGACATTCCGGGGGGTTTTCAGCAGTACACACACCATTTTCGTTTTTGGTATTCATGAGCATATGTTCCTGTGTAAAGTCCTCTGTCAATAAATATGCACAGTCTTAATTGTCCCGTCATAATTAGACAACTGTTCTGGAGGTTTTGGCTCCAGTCTGCGAAGCTCGTCCTTTTGTTTTAGCTTTGGCACCTCTGATGATTTCCATGACAATTGAGTACGCTAGAGAGAAGGTGAGAAACGCTGTTGGAAAAAAGCCTCATCAAAATCAGAATGGCTTATTAATAGAACCCCGTCCAGGAACACAGATGGCGGCTGCCAAAAACAAACAGAAATCACAGAAATGAAAAACCTAATTCAATTAGGAGGGAAGGATTCCTGGACGCACGTCGAGCCGTTATTATCGAGCCGTTTCGATTCATTTGATAATACAATAAATTACAACAACAAAAAAATAGGATCTGGGTTGACAAACAGTGAACGAGGTGTGCAAGTTGGGGAGAGAGGAGCCGGGGTTGTAGCAGTTGTCAGTTTCATAGTCAACAACAGATTATATCAGAATGCCTGATGGGAAAATATCCCAGCCGAAATGTAGATTTCTGCTCAATCAACAGAACCAGGTCCAGCCAGGCCACACAGGCCGGAAGGTGTGACTTAACTGAACCACAGGGAAAACCACAGGGGTTGAAAATCTGTTGTTAGGTCACATTGACTTCATGACGGGATTTAAGTGGAGAACAAGGATACGAAGGAACACATCTAAAAGAATACGTGCTCTGGTACTGTTGCAGACTAACACTGTAACACCTTCCAGCGAGGTGTCTGTCATCTACCACGGCTCTCGTGTGTTGCCCCGAGGGCTTCGCTATTCATTGCAAGCATGTTATTACTCAGGATTCGCCTTGACTGGCTTGTGGGATCTTGGTAATTCATGGTTGGATCTCAATCCACACTCTCTTTCTCCTTTTGAAATCGCAACACGGGCTCACTTTGTTGCTTTGATACTAGAGACACTTAACCCTTGTGTGGTGTTGGGTTGGGGGGATTATCTTTCAGTGTTTACAAAAATAAATATGGTCCAATTAATTTTTGATTCAAACAAATGTTTTTTTCAACCTAAGACTCGTTGGCCTTGGCTCATTTTCTGTGAAGAACATGTAAAAGAACACTTTTTTGGGTGTGCGGACTGTGCAACCCCTACACATACATTACATATGTGGTGTTTCAGGGGGAACACAAAGGGGGAAAAAAAAGTTAAAGTTAAACATAAAGGTTTGATGTGTGCCTTCCCTCTGTCTTCTCATCCCCTAGTCGTGCTCTTTCAAGACAGCACCAAGACTGTCTCTTGCTTTCGTTACCCTTTTTACCCTTTGTTGTTTGTGAAACTACAAAATGGCTTGCAGGAACCTGCGTAATGTTCTCAGAATGCACTGTTTTAAACCATTATTTTGATCAACTGTAAAAAAAACAAAAAAAAACAAACAATTTTTACACTTGCCTAATTGGTGCAAATTGGTGGTCAGATTCTAGAAATGGTCAGGGCTGCATGTTTTAAAACGCCTGAGTAACAAAAGTGGACACCACACAAGGGTTAAAACAAGGAGAAGTATATGAAGAGTAAAACTAGCCTACAAGCTAACACACTAAAGTCTGCAGCTCCTCTACAGAATGCATCTCTGCACAACACATAGTATCGCTGCTTATCACTTTAAATGGATCAAATGCTTGGCTTCATTGGCCTGTACCAAAGCCTCATTCACAGGCACAACCTAATGAGTCAAATACACAATTCAGATTGAACAACAAGGTTGATATTGCTCACACGCAACATGGCTGCGAAATGCCCTAGGAGGTCTGAAAGGAGAATTAGTGCACCTGTTACCAACCAGCTATATGTAATTGGAGGCCATCAAGAGCTGTTGTGGTGAAAACGAGAAGTCCCCTCAGCATTTGGGTGAGCTTTCTTTCACAGAAACACCAAGTGATGAGAAAATAGTTACATCTGTGGTTCTCTCTCTGAGTCACTCGACTGAGCACACAGTGCGCTAATAGTACCAAAGCACAGGATAAGAAAGGGCGGTTTCTCAACAGGGATGTGGGCTCCTAAACACAAAGACAAGTGTTTTTGAAACCAGACAGAGCTTTGTGTTACTCTAAGTCCTTCTTCTGACACCTTTTACTTAATATTCTTAACCGCCCTTCCCATAAAGAATGAAAGTGCTAAATCAGCTTTTTAATGTTATCATCCTCCATGCAGCTCCTTCAAAGATAATCTCGTAGCTCACTGTGAGATCTGCAGTTCTAGTGAACACATTTACACACTATGCTCTTGTTACATATATTATAATTACAAATGAAACAGCCTGACACGGTTTTGGAAGGCTGGTCTTCTTGGAGCAAGTGGGCAGACCACGGATTGTATGTAAATGTATTCAATACTGTCTTACAAGAAGGACTCAAAACGACAGTGTGTAGCAGAGTTTTACAAGAACAATAGTCTCTGGTAATTAGCCAGGGTGATATTTAGAGCCATATTTCTTGATGACCAGTCAAGAGACTGGAGAGAGAGACTAAGTCTTACTTTTAGTTTTCATTATTGTTTTGAGAGGGTTTCAGGGTTCAAACATGGCAGCTACACTATTCTCTGTGTGAGTCCTGTATGGGTTTGTAAATTAGTACAGGTGTTAGGTGTTATACCACAAAGGCTCAAAATGCAGAAATAGCTGCAATTCTAGCTTAATGACTATATTGTAAAGCATGGAAGTCCTTTCGTAGTTTTTGTCAGCGAGTAAAAACGCAACCAAAAAAGAGAGAAAATGTTTCTTGGTAGAACCGCCCACGGCTTCCTGCTCGCTCTCCACCACAGAACTGAAGTTGCAACTGACACTGGCTGTGTGCTGCTCGACTAGCCTATTGGGGGCTTAGGTGTTAGGTGCTATACCCCAACTTTGACCTTCTTCCAGGCTTCTTCCTCTCACACTCGTCACCCCTGCGGTCGGCTGAGCGAAAGATGCTGACATGGAAACCAGAGCCACAACAGAGGAGGAAAAAGAGAATCATGAAGAGAATCATTTTTATCAACCAAAAAGACTGAGGGTTTAGGCTTGCGCGTGTTGAACCATCAGTGGTGGAAAGTTTCCGTTTCCAACAGACTCTTGCTTCGAAGCCACCAGAGGAACAAGCAGGACGGTCACGGTGTCCCCCTAGAATGTCCCCCTCCTCTTCTGTCAATCTTTACAGTCCTTCATGGTGCATAGACATTTATGGTAAAAAACAATGGTGTCACAAACAAGGAAGGAATTCTGTATGATCTTACACACTGGCGTCAGACTGGAAGAACCTGAGACTCCTGTCCCTGATACAGGGACAGGAACCATGTCTGCAATGACCCTCTAGGTGTCTTCTGGTGCAGCTTTTTCTGATGTTTGGTAGTGGTGCTTTAAAAAAAATGGAAACCAGAAGCAAACAGCAATCGACTCCTCTCAGTGTCGTCCAGGATCATAAATTGTATGTTTCATTCTGCGCTCCCCTCATGCCTTTGACTTTGAGACAGGGACAGAATTAAAGGAGCTGACAGAATTGTCAAATCGAGGCGAGGCGGCCCCCAGTATTTACTGTAAGGTTTACTATGGAGCAGAAAATGACTGTCAGGATGACCATGGAGAGCAGTCAGCACCAAGGTTGAGAGACAGTGCCGGATGGAGGGGGGGGGGGGGGCAGGAGGGGGGATAATGTCAGTTTCCACAAAGCTCTGATAGGCTATTGTTACTGCACACATACAACTGTCTGTTGGCAAGCAAACACGCGCGTGCACGCACGCACGCACACCCTCCGACACATCCGCACACTCTGACACACATGTACACACCCACACACACCCACGGTGAAAAGGGGCCCGTGTGGCTGCACCCAAAACCGCCATTATCTGCTGTTTCATTAAGAATGTATGAATGTGGTTTTCATATAATGTGTGTCATATCACGAAGTGGCAGTTCACGTTTTCCAATTGTTCAATAATGATGTATTTGCCAATTCAATACTGGGAGAGGAGCCGGCAGACGTAAATGAATAAAACATCAAGTGGAGCGTCAGCGTGACAGTTCCTCTCTATCTGGAAGACTTGTGTGCAATTGGGGTAAAATCAGTGTTTGGATGGATGCCTGGGTTTGGGTACGCCGTGCCCATTTCTCTCAGTTCTCTTTATCTCACAGACGCCCCCATGATGCACCACTTTCGAAAGCAAAGCCAACACGTCCCTGCATCTGCTCTTGTTTGCAAAGATAGTTTACTGACAATATCCATGTTGGCCACTGTTTATGGCCACAGCTAATTAACAGTTGTGTCAATCCTGAGCTAAATATAAGTATGGGAAGCATATGTACAGTTTAGAACACGTGGGATTAATATTCTGTGAGATATGTGATGGTATGACTGCCTTTTATGTTCCCAGGCCTTCAACGGCACTGACATGGATCCTGAACACAAAGATGGACACGAAAACTCCTTCACTTTTAACCTTTTTTATTACGTAGATTTGAAATCAAAGAAGCATTGTGACACAAAAGGATGCTGACGACAAGAAAAGAAAGAGCTAGCATCCAAAATGTAAAAAATAAAGCAATAATCATCATCATTATTATCAAACCAAATGAAAAACAGTCAAATGAAAATGCACCTCCATGGTAAGAAGCAAAGTGATCTCATTTCTTTCATAAATAAGGAAACCTGTCACGTTGATGGGCAACTTGCAATTTTTTTTTAATAATAATAATAATAAATTGATAACAATTTAAAATATTTATCAGTACTGGCTTTACAAATAAAATAACTACAATTGGCAGGTTTATACACAACTTAAATGTTATATTTCCATTACAACTAAAATGAAAGTATGCTACAGTGAAAAAAATAACATACTGTATCTGTATGTCTTTGTCATCAAATGCATTAATATTCATCACAAAACTTAAAAATGAGATCAACACAATAGAACACCTAAGAACCTACTAGAAACCTAGAAACTCACTGTCACTGTATGTGGATGTGCTGTTCCCATTTGCACAGAGTGTCACCGTCTGCATGTCCAGCAGGTAAATATTGACAATTATGGCCAGATGGAAAATAAAAAAAAGACTAGAAAAGTTTAAAGATAATAAAGATAGCCAACCCAGTCTTAGATGTTATAGTCAGGGATTTTGAGAAAACGTCTTTCACCTGTGAGTGTGATTGTATCTCTCTACCTTTTCTCTTTCTCTCACTCTCTCTCATTTTTGTCCTCTATCTTCTTGTTCCTTCCATTTAATGATCTGCAGGACACATACTCTGTATTCGGTTTTAGATTGAACTTTATTGGAAAAAAACACACCAGTGAGCACAGATATAATGCGAGATCGAGTGTGTGAAATACTTTTTCTGAGATCCAGCTGCACCGGCTGTTAAAATTCACGAGGAACACAATCTTGCTATCTCTCTCTTTCTCTCTCTCTCTCTCTCTCTCACACACACACACACACACACACACACACACACACACAAACACACACACTATCCTGTCTTCTCACTCACACCAATGCAAACATACAGAACACCAATGCAGATACACGCACACACTCGCAAGATATACTTTTAAAAAGAAACCAATGACTAACAGGTAATATTAAAGAAAGAAACAAATCTATCTGGACTTCCAATTCCCAATTGTATCCCATAAAAGTGATATTTACAATCACACTTCGACAGCTTGGTACATCGTAACAGGTCTTTAATATTACAAAAGATTAGAATTGATTTCCCTTTCCCACCCCGTGGACTCTTATGAAGTCAGAAACCCCGCAAAGCTACAGTAACACCCAGGGCTGTGCTGGTCCTACCGCAAGACTGGCTCCCTATAGCAGACGACCGCTTATTGGCAAAAGAAAAAGCAGTGTAGCAAGCAGGAAAATAAATAAAACGGCAACAAACAAACAAAAAGAAAGAAAGAAAAAGAATGAAAGGAAAATGAGGAAGAAGAGGAGTTTTTTTTGTGTGTCGTTGCTCTTCTTTGTGTAATTAAAGCTGAGGGTGGGTCCTGACAGGATTTCCATGGTGGTTACCCTGCTACAACAGGTTCAATGGGGAGGGGGACCTGTCCTTCATCAGTAAGTGCTTGGCAATAACAAGAAAAAGATGATCGCTAGTAGTCGTCGTGTCAGAGCTTGCACAAATCCTTCTACAAAAAAACTGAAACGGAAATGTTACATAAACACATAAAGGTGTTGGTGGGTCTTAGGGGAATGGAGTGTGTGTGTGGGTGTCTGTTTGTGTGCATGTCTGTGTGTGCATATGCGTGCGTGTGCCAGTGTGAGCGCGTGTGCAGCGTGTCGGGATGGAGGGGCTGAATCCCAGGCGTGGTCTCTGGTTAACATCCTGTGGTCTTCAGCTTCAGGTGAGGTAGAGTGGCTTGTCCCTGCCTATCATGCTGCCACTGAAACACACAACACACGCTCGCGTTACACGACCAGCATTTCTTCTTTTCAACTTGAAAACTCGACTGCTTTGGATTCAGCTGACCTCTGTCGTCCTCGGGCTGCCAGTGTATGTTTCATGAGGGGCCCCAGGCGGTGCAGCCTACTCACCTGCAGTGGTTGCCACCACACTCCCGGTTGCAGTATTCACTGTCCCAGTCATGGCTCTGGCCCCCCCCAGGGGCTGGTGCTCCAGGGGACTGGGACCCCCCCACACTCTTCTGATATTCTGACTGGAGGTGGGAGAAGCTCTGTAGGAGTGGGTGGAGAGTGAGACGAATATCACACCGTTTTTATTATGTTTCCTACTAGGTTGTTTTTTTCCCCACCCAACATCTCTGTTGGAGTCACACTAACCTGCTGGCCAGGAGGTGGGGAGTGGAGGGCGGCCTGGAGTCCCATCTGGTGGGAGATGATTGACTGGGACTGAACCTGCTGCATGCGGATAGGCTGGTTGAGGAGGGAGCTCTGGTGCAGGGAGAGCTGCTGGTGCAGTGGCGGGCTGATCTGGAAGGAGGAGGGGGGAGAGGCACTAATGCTGGGCAGCATCTGGGATTGGCTGAGGGTTCGCGACAGGGCGTGGCGGGGGGCGTGGCCCGCGTAGCTCTGCAGGTCGGACAGGGGGAAGGCCCCGGGCGGCAGGTAGGGCGAGGAGGGCTGGGGGGGAGGTGGCACGCTGTACAGGGACGTGTTGGCTGGCATCATGTGAGGGGAGGGCTGGCTCGTCTGGGCACCTTTCGTCTCCACCGGGTCGTAGGTCTGGGGGGGAGGAGAGGATGTGGGGCGAGGGAGGATAGGAGGGGAGAGGATGATGGGAGAGGGGATGGGGGGGATTGGAGAAGGAAGGATGAGAGGAGGGAGGATGGGTGGATAGGAGGATGGGAGGATGAGAGGTTGGGAGGAGAGCAAAGGGGCAGAACAGATGCATAGTGGTTGTTATATCACCTCACATACATAACTGACCCTAGGACAGACCTTAGGATAATACACACAGTTCGTACTTTGCCCCTCGCCATATGAGACAGTGTTCTATACAAAACAATATAAATAGTTAATGATCAGGGTTGCATGTATTCTGCAGCCGACCTTTCGTCTCACAAGACACATTTAAATCCACAATGTCAATACCAACTGCATCACTGTGCTATTTAGCCTGGAGCAGGGCAGAAGACGTTTTTTCTCTCTCTTTACATTACATTTTATTTCTTTAGCAGACGCTTTATCCAAAGCGACAGAAAGTGCAGCAGAAAATCAAGGACCATAGTGCATACTTCTAACAGTATTTCAGTGGTCAGAATCAAGGAGTGGTCTGTTTTCAACACTGTACACAGTCTCCATCTATATAAGTATATATATATGTACACACTGTATGTATTAATACACTGGTGCTGTATGAAATATGACTGGGCTCTCATTGGATGTCACGGTTGTTGATGTGATGTATTGCTGTCTGGGCTTTGGTAATGGCTTACATATATTGGACATGGCCAGAGAAATAATCAATGGAAAGATGTATGGATGAATAAAGCTGGGAGAGAGATACATTTGCAGGGTCAAATTAATTATGAAATGGTGAGGAATGGGGTGTGTGTGTGGAAGGGAAGAGAGGGGGGCGATTCTCCTTACCCAATACAGTACATATGTCAATATGATCGAAGGGATTGTACTGTATTTTTTATCAGGAAGTAATGTCTATAGCTGAAATGTTTATTTTCTATACTTCAATATATCCTTTGGTGGGTTGAAGTCAATTTAGACGTTTGGAGGTAACAGATCGTGTTCAACTAGTGTTTACACCATTTACTGCCCCAATCAGTCTCCATTTGGGTTTGGGTTTTTTGTCAACTCAAATGGTTTGGCATGAGTCACAAAACCACCATTGCAACAGGTGCACAGTGAACATGTGACTTGTCAAAAACAGACCTCAGTATACTCCCAATTACCTCCAGATCCTCCCCCCTTGATTCAAGCCAGCTTTGGAAAGGCTCCCTCTTCAGTAATTAAAATAATTTAAATAGAGCCATTTTGTTCATGACAGACAGTCCTGTTCTGATTGGTTGGTTTCAACGAGCACAGTATATGCAGTTATTTCTGTCGGTTTCTTTTTTTAATGGCTGCCAATCTACAGGAACATCCCATCAAGACTCGCAATGAGAGATTTGACAGAAATATTTAATTACACACATACAAGTAATGAGAATGCTCTTTAGTTGAAAACCTGCCCGGGGAAAGATGCTGATGAATAAACTATTCATGTCTTAATCAAGGTGCTTGTTTTCAGCTTGTAAGCCTGGGAGGAAGTGCACTACGGCGGGGAAAGGGGCGGGGCTTAGCAACAATGGCGTGAATAAAAAGCCGTGTGGCACTAGGGAAGGCAGATGTAGAGACGCAGGGTTGATCTCATGGGCTGCTGTATGTGCGAAGCCTGTTTGGGAGTGCTTATTGGGATTCATTTGAATTTGCAAATGTACTTTGAGATGACTGATTTGATCTTTTCTGCAACATATCCTGCATCCAAGGATTGTACAAATGTGAGTGTGTTTATGTGTGTGTGTGTATGTGTGTGTGCCTCTGTGTGTGTTTATGAGAGAGCATGTGTGCCAGCTCTGGTCACATCTAGCTCCTCACCTACAAAGCACACCAGAAACAGAGGATAAGCCTTGAAAATACAGATTTACAAACATGCGCGCACACACACACACACACACACTAACACACAAACAAACACATACCTTTTATACCTTCCCCGGGGGTAGCAAAGGGTGTGTTCGGAGCCTAATTCCTACTGTTCTCCTCTGAGCACACACACACTCACACACACCCACTTCTCTCCTGGGGCTGTGGCCCCTCCCCCGGGAAGAGAGAGAGGAATTCTCCATCTCATTTATCATCCTTTATATCGCCACTGACCCATGTATATCAAAGACATGACCCCCGCCGTTACCTTGGAAACCAGACTGGCTCTGTAGGCGGCCAGAGCTTTCAGGTACTCCTTCTTAGCAGCCTCTGTTTTCCTCTTGTAGGCCTACAGAAGCACACACACACAACACAGAACATCAGAGGACCATTACAAAGTGCTGCTGTAGCCGACAAAGGCCTCCAGTTTTTGGTGAAATGCACTGTGGAAAAGGACAGTGATAATTACAGGGTGACCTATGCATCGGAACTGAAAAGAATAATGAAGATATCGACGTCGATATCAACGTGAGGAGAGGGAAAACCGAAACAAGAAAAGCATTTAAAGCTCCGGGTTTCCCAGAGAGCGACAGTAAACCCACGGAGCACGAGAGGCAATAAAGGTAGCAGGACGCTGAAAAAATGTTTTAGCGCTCTGCATTTCTTGGCCTCAGTTAAGGCTGAGGCCAAGACCCTGAATCGGAGCTCGACTCGAGTCCCATCTACAGTTAGAAGGAAGAAATTCACCAGATCCAACATTAGCATGAGCAAAAGGATATCGGCGCGAGCCTCAAACGATGCATTCAGAAAGGGAGATGAAGCTAACGGGAGGCTGCGTGTGGGTCACATGGGCGGCTGCACCGGGGCCACCATTTTACATTTAGTTTACAATTGATTCACTTAGCGGACGCTTTTTTTATCCAAAGCAACATGCGAACCGTGCGTATAGAAAGTACATCAATCATTTGCTTTTTTTTATTATGATGGAAAGTAAGTGGCAAGTCCATCCTTTTAAAGTATGAGAAAGACCTCAGTACTCGGTGTCTCTGGGGAGTTCTGCACAACAGTCTGCTTCATGAGCACAAAGGATAATTACGGCTGTGCTCTTCGCTCTACGGACAGGTTGTTTCTATGAAAGAGATGGGCTACAATTACCATTAGGCATTCATGCATTCCAAAGGCACACAGGCAGGCACATAACACACAGACTAGCAGGCAGACACACACAGGCATTTGCGTGTGTACACACCCCCACACACACACACCCACACACATGCACATGGAGGGGTCAGGAATGGAATGGATGGAAACCGTTGTCAACACAACTGATGCTTATCCTCGGAGCTCATTATATATTTGCATTATTCAATTATTTTTCCGTGAACAATATCCATGGAATGATGGAGCGCCACTGAGAACGGAGAGGAACTGGCAGGAGGAGGAGAGGGAGTTGTTCCACTGCAGGCTACATATGCTCTAACTGTTTTGTTTCAATCAACATAAGGAACACATCAATCTTTCAAACAAAATCACAAAGGGGGTGAATGGACAACGGTGAAACGTTGCTGTTAAGAAGTTGTGACCCCTTAAATATTGATAGAGCCGCCGCCGCCTCTTTAATGAACCCCAAAGTACTCCCAGCAGCTTTAATTTCAAATTAATTTAACACGGCTAATGATTCGCGCAACGATGGACACTTTTAAATAAATTACCATGCCTAAGGATTTCTAATTATTCCAAAGTGAGTGGATTCATTAGCAATTGAAGCCGTCAGAGGCTGCAGGTCGGGATGAATTAAAAATAACAAAGCTGCTGGGGAGCATATGCCGCGGTCGTAATCCTGACACAGGGTGTCCTGCCTGAATTAGCCTGTAATTGTACCTTAATGAAATGTTCTTGTTTGATAACCAGTTAATTACAAGAGACAATAACTCCAAACCCTGCTGACATGGAGAGGGCAATTATGCCCTCCGACAGAGAGAGGAGAGGAGAAGAGAGGTGAGGAGAGACGTTGGGGGGGGGGGGGGGGGTAGGAGGGGAGGGGAGGGGAAGAGAAAAGGACAGGAGAGGAGAGAAGACGAGACGAGACGAGAGGATTAGAGAAGAGGCAGGTGCTGAGTATTGACAAGATCACCTGACTGATTTAGAAAGGTTGGGTGAAGGAGATGGGAGAGAGGAGGGGGGTTATAGAGGGATGGAGGATAAACAGGTGCAGACAGAAGGATAAAGAGAGAGAGTGTAGAGAATGAACATGAGAGAAGAGTAACAGATTATGCACACAGTGTGTGTGTGTGTGTGTGTGAGCGTGAGTGAGAGAGAGAGAGAGAGAGAGAGAGAGAGAGAGAGAGAGAGAGAGAGAGAGAGAGAGAGAGAGAGAGAGAGAGAGAGAGAGAGAGAGAGAGAGAGAGAGAGAGAGGATGTGTGAATGAGTGAACAACAAAACTGAAGGGTTTGAAAGCGTGTTGCTTGTCAGACCTTACACCAAACCTAACTACAACACAACAGACTCAATTCAATCAGGCTGGGCTATCACCTTAACTCCCTTCCCTGCAACTATCCTTCCTTTGTAGCTATAAAACTGGGAATTGATCTTAATCGGAACAACAAAAAGAAGCAACTGTTCTTTTGTATTTTGGGGGCGGCTTCATCACATCGTCACCTTGAGGAATAACAAAGACGAGCTGAACCACTGATCTAACACAAAACAAAACCCCTGGGAATTATATACAGTATGAGTTCCAAAACAACCACACACACGCACAAACAAAAATGAAAAGGAACATAAGATACTTCAAAAACATGCCTCCAACACGCTCAAGGACAACACAGCAAGAGTAAAGTGCCAAGTTTCAGAACAACAAAGAATGAGCATAAAACACTGATGAACCCAACGCTTTAAAGTTATGAGAATTCAGATCCATGATTGCGCTACCATCTTTTTCCTATGAATCCAACTCTTGTTTTCTTGAGTCTGGTAATTGAAAACAGAGGTTTTCCACAGTTATAACAGCTATCTGTAGGGACAGACTGTGTTTACATTTGGGTTCTCTTGGCTCCGGTGGGTCTAGAACGTTCAAATCCACCTCGCCAGTACTGTGGAAGTGACAGCCCGCGTCCACAGCACGTGGCTCTCATCGGCTCGAGAGGAGAGATAAAGATCTGGAGCACTCTAAATATATGTCTCAAGTACGAAGCATAGACACAGCAGATACATGGCTCTCCGTTTCAAATGGAGAACATTTACTGCTATTGACTGCCCCATCAGGTGTAGTGGTTTTGATACACTGTTGAGAATTGGATTGTTGATGTTATTCACAGGAAGCCCCACCCATGGTTTAGATAAATAGCGTTATCTTCAAAGTGCTACATTCATGGATTCTCATGTTAAGAGAATGTAGCTGAGCTACAATAACAGTTATTTATGGATCTAGCGCACTATTACTAAACAGTAATTTACATAAGCACAGAAAACAGGTAGTGACACACTAAGACTCCTTGTTGTTCTGAGAAGTAATTACGGCGTTACCTCACAGGTACAAAGCAGCTTAGTGTAGTTTTATCCCGATTTGTTTTGCAATGACATCTTAACCTAGCATAAATAATGTGTTTGCGGGGTAAAGTATTTGATTAAACGAGCGAACGCACAGCCAAATCAAGCAGAATTAGCTGGGAAACATCGTATCAAATTATCCTTTTAATGAAAAAATTGTCTTTTGACCGTCACTTTTCACAGATAACACTGTGAAGGACAATGACTCTTCATTATTACTAGGAGGTGTAGTAAAAGTGTAGCTCCTGCAAGAGCACAAGCAGTTGAATATAAAAAAGGTGAGGAATACAGGAAGTGAGGGGTTAAGAACCACAAACAATAACATTTCAGGAGCAGATGTCCTTGAGGCGAATCCAAGGACGAGGCAATTGCTAATCTTATATTCCCAGCATGATCAAATCACCAGGCAACAGATATAAATAAAAGGACAGGAAATGAGGAATTCGCATTCAAGGGTGTCAGCAGCGAAATGAAGATTCATGGTGGAGAGCCTTGGCGAAGGCGGAAAAAATTAACTGCAAATAAAAGGCCAGCAGCCGGCCTCTAAAGTCTAGCGTTAAAGTAGGTCTGGGAAAACACACACTCGTGGAGATCCAGATGGCTGACTTGAGGAGATCGAGCTCCACTTTCTCATGGAGACAGGTGGATTTATCTGACAGCCAATAGGGCCTGCCTGACTGGATACTGACTGTCTGCATCGACCGTCATCAGATGGTCTAATTCTCCATTTATTTGAACTACCCATTTGTTACCTTACTGGACTGGATGCTTGTCTGTCTAGGTGCAGCCACTATAAAGGAAACGTTCGGAAATGTTTACCTTCCCTAACCTGATTGGAAGGACATCAGTTTAATGAAATGTTGAGTATGAATGTCTACAATGCCTGTGTGTGTGTGTGTGTCTTTACAAGACATGTGATCCCCTACCTGTTTCTGTTCCTCCCCCAGTCCATCCCACATGGACGCCACGATCTTGGACACGTCTCCGAAGGTGGCGTTGGGGTTCTGGCCCTTAATGGCCGCCTGCGTGTCTCTGAAGAACAGGGCGTAGGCCGACACAGGCTTCTGGGGCTCGTTGGGGTCCTTCTTCTTCTTCTTCTTCTGTGGTTTGGGTTTGGGCTTCATCATCTCCGAGGAGGGACGCTTCTCGCCCGTAATCTGGAAGACCATCAGAACACACACAAAAACAGAGCACCTTATCACTACTGCGGTGCGACAAGCCGCACCGCATCAGAGTATCAGAGACTGAGGTTTAGCGAGCGCGTCCTTTAGCGGCTGTCGTTCGACTCGAGCGAAACTAGCAAGGAAAATGTACATGTATGTCCAATGCTCTGCACTCTACCAAAGCAGCAGAGCTAGAGATTAGCTTTCATCCATGTGTACTGTATACTTTCATCCATGTGTACTGTATACTTTCGTGTTCCTGCCTAAACTAGACATCCTTTGTCACCGCAACAACATCACATCCATACTTTTAGCTGGCCTTCCAGAAGACACCGATGTTATGATTAGTTATTGGCAGATATGTTAGTAATCGTCATTGATTCGCAGTGATGCCACACAGCGACAGCATTTTCATAATCACATTTGTTTTGTACTATTGTGTACTAAGTCCGATGCAATCTCTGAACAAAGGAGGCAAATGGAATTGCACAGAGGTAGGATAGATGGGAACCGTTTTTTACTCATACATGGACATTCAGAGCACAGCAGGGAGGTTTTAGGTGGATGAAATGTTGTTTTTATGAAAATATTCTGTTCTTGCCATATCACTGCGAGCTAGGGTACAGATGCTGATAAATATGCAATGAAAGAAATAGCAAATTCAATTATACATTCTTGTTGCTGCTTTTCAGTCCCAAAGGTATGCCAAACACATCCCGGGGGAGTACAGATTGGTGGACATTTTCTATATGCTTTGTTGTATGATTTACATAAATTAAGCTAATGGAGCTAAACAAGACATAGTACATTCATATGTTTTATGGTATATTAAAGAGTAATGTCTAAAGAAGAAACAAGACAATAGTACAATGCCCTCAGGTGTTCCTATTCTCTCCTTTGTGCTCACTTTCTCAGAAAAGAAACATATGTATGGATGCTGGAGCAGTCATAAAGCTCCAATGTTTCTGTTCTGCTACAGACGGATCTGTTAGGGTCATTTTAAACTTTGTATAAAATAATATATTAACTAGAATTATATCATGATTCTGTCGCTCTTGTCAATGGAACTCTATGACAAAAAATCTTAAGGCATCGTACAACAATCTACCCATCTACTGTAAACACATAAACCAGTAGTAGCAAGGGGGGGGGATTGCATGTCTGGCAATGCTTGAGAACAAAAATACTGTTGTTTTTTGCCCGGTTGGTCACTAAGCAATAAGCAATAAGCAAGTTAGTAATGTAATGATAGAGATAAGACAAAGTAACAGAAGGTGTAGCGCTATGGTACTGGATTCACTTCCAACAAGAAGTCAGACAGTCCAAAAGACAAGCTGGCAAATACTGGAGTCACATGTTAACAGAGCTATGCCCTGCAGCCACCTTGCAGCCCTCCAAAACCACCACATCCCTGACTGTCCCTCAACAGCAGCAAGTTAGTCAAATCAAAGAAGCATTTCCACGCATCAGTACCTTAAAGTGAGAATCAGTTTCCTCTTCCTGATTGGAGCTGGAGGGGGAGGGTGTGGCTGATTTACTTCCCGGAGGTGAGGGGGAACCATGGGTAAGGGCGCTCCGGCCGACCTGAGAGTTCAATTGGGACAGTGCGCTCATGGGGTGGGGCAGTATCCTAGGTGACCTGCTAATCAGTGGGTTGTGACGGGCTGGGTGATAGTGAGAGCCCTCTGCGTGGTGAGACAGCTCCTGGATCTGGGGTGAGAGAAGAACACCAGCTTTACGATCTGATCAAATGTTTACATCCCCAATCTGAATGACAATAAACAGACCTGTACCAGCAAGGGGAAGACGTGGAGAGAGAGAGAGAGAGAGAGAGAGAGAGAGAGAGAGAGAGAGAGAGAGAGAGAGAGAGAGAGAGAGAGAGAGAGAGAAAGAGAGAGAGAGAGAGAGAGAGAGCTTCTCAAGTCTCACTGGTCCAACTCCTCTACTGGTCGGAAGCAAACTTGTGCTGAATTAAGCCCCCCACTCTCTCCTTAGGACTGAAACACACACCATGGCTGACTCGGTTAAATCACGCCTTTGTGGCCGATTGTATCAGATGGCGCTTTGAGGCTAAATGTAGGTGCTAAACATGAAGTGCAGTCCTGGTGTGCAAATGCCCCTGAACAACATATCATTCATTATAAAAAGACAAATCAAACACTGCATCTGTCCCTTTATCTTTTTGATTTGTTATTCTCAAACAACGGCAAATATCTCTGATGCCCCTTAAACGGATAATCTATGCCTGTGAATTTCCTCAACTAATAAAAGCTCCAAATATATTTCTACTGCAGGGCACTGTTTGGATACTTTGTACTGTATTGGACAAAGTGGGGGCAAGATGCTAAAGTAAGATTAGCTAAGATTATAGACAAGCATTCTCAAAATAATTATATTAATATACAGTAGCTTCTCTAATTTTGATAATTTCCTTAATCATTCAAAACAAGTTGACATACTTTAAGTTCGGTCCATTGTTAGAAAGCCACCACAAATGGAGGGAACACATTTTAGAATGATTAAATAGACAGTCCTGGTTGAAGTTAGGCTTTTAGCAGTCTTCGAGATGTTTCGTAATGACTACATCAAAAGCATTTATTCAAAATGTGTCAGGACATAAAAGAACTAAAGCAGAATGTTAATGCATGTATGAATGGGAATGTTTTGCAATTTACAGATCAGAAAGTGATGAGCTAGCATTTATTGGCCACGTTAAACATTCATGAGTTAAATAATACATTACACATTAGTGCCCTGCTAAAAAGATCAAATTGCACCAGGCCTAGCATATGAGGTCTTGATAAACACAAGTAGAGGCTTTAAGATGAAGGCTTGGCTCTCCAATCTAATTAGCCCCAGTAGGTTGGTGAAATAAAATGCTATGTAACGTTGTAGAGACTGCGGGCTTCTTTAAAAACCCGGAATATTTACAGGACATTAGATTTTGTGTTTGCCTGAGCAGCCGCTAACAAAAGACAGCCCTGGACAAAGGTGTTTTCTTCTGCATCTGAAATAACCATGTTGTAACCTCCTCCAACCTAAACATAACCCCCAGCCTCCCATCATAATTCTAGACACCATCACTCCGCTTCTCAAACAGAGTGAAATAGCTTCAGCGTAAGAAAGGAGAGAGAGAAAAAAAATCCATTAATTTTCCATTTTCTGTGGAGCTGCTCTTTAGGGTCCTCACAAACCAAGAAGCATTGAAAAACCAATTAATCAAACATGAATGGCCTATCATAGCTACAGCAGACCTATTTCCATAGCAACAGCCTCTGGGCAAAATTGTCACCCTTTAATCTGGGCACAGTGTGTTTCATATAAACAAGGAGAGAGACAGTGACAAGCCCAGCATGACTAGGACAGCTAGGTAGAGTAGCTCTTGGTCTGGATTGAATGGGTGTCATATTGGTTTCATCTCTTAGTGTAAGTAGACAGGCAAAGACCACCACTACTTTTCCTACAATGTCCTGTTTTGTTCATGGTATTTGCTGTAAATGTTGCATAGATATATTGTTTCATCGTTCTTATCTGCTACATTTTATTAGCATCCAATGTAATGTTTTATTGTTGCTTGTAGTTCCAAATGCAAACATGGGTAAACAGATAACACTAAACACCAAGCTATAGACCATAACTTGGATGAAACCCATATTCTGTATTAGTAAGTGAAATAACACATGCATTAAACTTTATTTTCTTAATTAAATTCCTACATAAAATGAATTACAATTCTAGTCATAAAAAGATATACATGCCAAATTTCACTCAATATTAGATTGCTGATCTTTCATTAGTAAACACTGTTCTGTTGAAGAGAGCCACACTTCAACAGAGTCAATTAACAATTATTCCAATGTGTTGGAAAGTTTCTCAGAGCATTCAGCAAGCCCTTCCATCTGTGACAGAGCCAGAAGTTATCAGGTAGTACCATCAGTCTGAGCTAAATAAAGCCGTTGGCTGACTGCTGTACAAACATTATGAGAGAATCTGACAAAGGTTGCTGGTTGCCATAGGTACTGTATGCTAATTCCAAATGGTATCATTCGTGGGCAAGGGGGGAGTGCAGTCTGGGTAATAGGCTGTATTTGGCTATTACTGTCTGTCTGAATCTGAACACACAGTGTGTTCCTCCACTCTGATGCGGCCAGTGATGCAACAAGCGGTGATGTAATGAATTATTTCATAACGAGACACTTTTACAGATCACCATTGTCACTTCTGAAAATGTATTTATGGTTTTGGGAGGTAAAAGTACAGTCATAAACAGACATGAGTGCACATGCAGCCACACAGCCACACAGGGGACTAAATGTGATATTGCATATTGGAAGAAGTACACATGCGGATGTGATGTACCATAAGGAAACGGTATTCAACCCTTACGGCCGCCCTGTTTGTATTCACACCTTGGACATCATAGTCAAATGGGAGTCAAATAACAAAGGATTTCCAATTATGTGCGCCACATTGTGAGCGAGATGGAATATCAGAGGGCTATTGTTCCTCTGGTACTGCTGACCTTACCTTTGAAACGCTTTCACGGCTGCTCCGATTGCCTTCACCATTTGATTTGGCTAAGGGGATTTGACCACTGGAGGTAGTGCAACAGAGATGGGGAAACTGAGAAAAATCTCTACAGAGAAAAAGGTGCTGCACAACAGGGGGCAAAGACATCTAACCTTGCTTTGTCCTTAGATTGATTCCACCAGATTGGTAACCCCCCCCCCCAGCCTCTTACCACTCAAATTAGAAGTCAGGGTTATTCAAGATCTCCCGGCACTGGCTGTCTACTAGACAAGTGTTCAACTAGCAGTAGGACATTCCACCTTGCATAGCTTATGTTGTTTACTGCAGGCGTTCTGGCAGCACAAGATAAGGGTTGTTTTGACTAAAGGCAGACAACTCTGCATAGCTGTTTTGAATGAACAGAGCCAGTTGTTCAGAGACTCTGAACAACTGGGTACAGGAAGTCCCGCCCCTCCACCCTTCTCCCATCCGTTCAGTTTGTTCTGAATGCAAGGAGGAGACTGCTGCTGAGAGCGTCCTGGGCCCTCCAATCCGCCTCACTGCTCGACTGGAGGCGTCTTGTTAAGAGTGATAGCTCACTCGCACAGGTCCACAGTTGCTATTGTAAAATCACTCAGCATTTAATTGAAACAAATGACTATAATAATAGAACATTATCCCTGCAGGCGCCCAACCATGACAGCTTTAATTAGAGCAGCGTTCTAGACCGATCCTTCAAGAGCTGGCGGAACAGCGCCGAGCCCACCAGCACCCGATGGTAAACATGCCTGAGGTAGAGCCAGACAGCCAGACAGCCAGCCAGCCAGACAGACAGACAGACAGATAGCCAGACAGATGGCCAGACAGACAGCCAGACAGACAGACAGACAAACAGTCAAGGCAGGGAAGCATGAGCCTCCAGCTTCCCCCTCAGGGTAAAGCACTAACAGCTCTCTTCCCTAAAGCTCTTTTCTAACCCCCCCCCCCTCCCCTTTCCCTCTTCTTTCTCTGCTTTCATCCATCTCTTCCCCTCATCAGGCTTACATATACCCGGGAGGGTCATTTATACAAGGCGAGGAGTACTAATAAGTGAGTGGATTTATAAATCATACGCTACTTAAGTCGCAAAGCAAAGGAAAAACGTAGCTTGTGTAGGCTGATGCTATCAGAGGGAAGTAATGGTACAGTATGATGCCTGACTAGGACGCAGGAGAAAGACTGGTGATAATTGGTAGTATGGATGGCATTACTATACATTTTAATAAGGAAAATGTTACCTTAGTTCTCCTAGGCCATTTATGCCTTATGAATAATTTCTGGAGAAAAAACACATTTTCAGCATTCTTAATCCATTCTCGACATGTCGACAAAAAACTATTGAAAACAAAGGACTATATATTGTCGACTGTTTTTAATTGTGCACGAGTGATTTATTTAGAAGGAAAATGAGATATGCAAGCGAGATCAGAGAGTAATTGACGGAAGCTAATGCTGTTAGAATGAAGATTCCAGAAAAAATACAGTTCAGAAAAGACAGTAAAAATCCATCCTAAGATACCAGTTTGCTCTCACAGTAAACATGTCAAGAGACAGTCATGGCCAATACGTCTGGTAATTCTAAAACCATCTTGGGTGGAATTATAAACATAATTTCGGATTAGTAGACTTAATGATTTGGTGACATACAGTAGCATCAAAAGGCGAAAATGTTGTTCTTTAACTGAAGGTCTACAACACATTTACAGAAAGTCGTTAATGTGGAAAAGGATTGTGCCATGATGGGCAAAGCACATGATGGACTGGTGACTGGTAGATTGTTGGATTCTCTTCAAAATGGAGACAGGGCAGCACGGTCTGGATTTGAAGATGGAAATGTGGTAGTGTCCCCCTCGGCATTGTCCTCCATGTTCCTCATTACTGGTAATGTCATAGCCCCTTCTCCCCCTTCTCTTTTCTCCCTCTCTCTCTTACTCTCTCCTCTCCCTTCTTGGTCCTCCCTCCCTCCCTCTCTCTCCCTTCCTCTCTCTCTCTCTCTCTCTCTCTCTCTCTCTCTCTCTCTCTCTCTCTCTCTCTCTCTCTCTCTCTCCCTCTCCCTCTCCCCCTCTCTCCCTCTCCCTCTCTCTCACTCCTCTTCTCTGTGTTAAAGCAGAGCATCACAGGAGTGTGTCTGAGCTCACCTCACAAAGACGATGAGAGCCTGGGCGTCTCGTCTGACGTGACATCCAGGAAGGCTGTGAGGAGAGGCAGGGACACACACTTCTGACAGCACGAGACACCGTTCCCACTAATGAAAGAGGTGACTGCAGCGTCAAACACACACACACACACGCAAGCACACACACACACACACACAAACTCACAAGAAGCGCACACACACATGAACACACACACATACACTCCGCATATTTCACACGTAAAGGGGGGTCATGCCAACAATTATGTTAACCAGGAGGTGATTTGCCAGTGTGTTAACTCCTCCTTCACATGTTCTTGACAAGAGCCAGCTCCACCTGCTCACACTGTGAACTCATATCTTCGGTGTGTCACACAACTTCTATAATATGCAAATGGGCGCATTTTACAATATCAAAAACCTAGGAGAAGAGTGCTATCTGTGGCTGGCGACAGGCCCACCACCATTTTGGATCAAAACCACTCCTGTCTTACCACCATCGTGTTAGCCTATCCCATTGTGTAAAGCACTGGAGGGGTGAACCAGGCGAGTGGCAAGACAGGAGACAGCAACCAGGGCAGGAATATTCTACCCCGTAAAGCAGAGTGAGCTGATGGCTAGCGAGATAAGGCACAGTGCAATATAGACATGATTTCATGGGATGATAAGTCACAGCAGGGCCCTGAGGCTAAATGTAATATGGAATCCTTTATCTATGTAACTCCATCATAACACTGTCTGTCTTGTGCAGCTGAGTCCTCCTCTTTGTTTGGTGTCTTTTGCTCAGTGAGGCTTTATTGCCTGTCCCCATACCGGAGATAACATAACAGATAGACGACAATGCCACGCGTGGACTCTACGGTGGCGTCGGGTTTCACAATGTCATATTAACACGACGTCGTTACCCAAAATTGGAGAGCGGAAACGTCATTTGAATACTCGTGACATATACCCGCGCAGCCTAAAATCCAGGAGGAGCCATACTGGTGCGGCCGTGGAAGGCCTACGTTGTGATGTACACAAAACAGGGATTTCATTCGCGACAGTAGATCCATCGAATTCCTCCCACCTTGTAATTATCCGGGTGTAAATAAAAACACATATGTGAATTAAGTGTAACTTGTCTCCTGGGACCAGCAAGAAGGTATATGCCTCTGCCTTTCAGTTCTACCTCTGAAAGTCACTGATTATGAAAAATAAATTAAATCCATACCTTATCCTTTGATTAGCTTAATCCCATAAACTAATTGACTACCAGGGAGAAAATGAAGTTCATCTTTGGCCAGCAATCAAATGTTCTTTATGACAATAATGAAATGTGGAAATAACTTTAACTTGAACCGTTTCTTTAAAATATTTCTTAATATACAACTACAGCTTCATATCACATTGCTGTAGAAATAAGGTACTTCCTCACAAGAGATGAGAAAAGAATTGAATTTTTCCTTATCGGTCATCTATTTTTCCACAGAATGCTATTACTTGCTGCCTGCCGTTGCTAAGCAACAGGAAATATTAATAGGACCTTTTATTAGCTAGGCTTTACCAGTGGAGTACTAAAAGGAGGAAGTGGAAAACATGAATGTGTTACATAAATCTTTAGACCTTTCAGGGTTTGCACAAGTCTCTGTTTGTCCAATGATTTATGACTGCGATGCTTCATTTATGGGAAAAGGCAGTGTGAAATACCAAAATGGAACATTAGCCTGAAGGACTATTTGAAAATAAATAATCGCAAAAGGTGAACAGAAAGCTGTTTCAAATCTCCCCCTCTCTTTACTTGAGATTTCATGAGGCCATCAAACATTGAAGTGCTTTCGCCATTTTCAGGCGGCATCATCATCTTGCCAGTGGCGACTTGCCGCATTGTCACTGGAATATGGAGGACACGTCCTATCAGTTTAGTTGATTAGCACAACTGGGCCCACAGACGCAGCATTCAAATGATCCAGTCACAGGACAATGAACTTCTTCCCCAGAAGTTTCCGGATATCATCCATCCTTTATGAATTCACCAGCACGATGTGTTTACCTGTACATGTTAGGGCTGGCTCGGTAGGGGGTTCATCCATGTTTGTGATGACAGGAACCTCCTATGCTAATCCTCCTCACTCCATACAGGAAGTACGTAAATGCAACAGTGAGCCGGTGTGTGGCCCATGGTGTGCATTAGTGAGAGCACATTAGAACACCTCTGGGCGTCTTATCATTAATTCATCTTGTTTGTCCGTAAGTTTTAGTTGACATTGGAGTTCATATTTCATCGGAGCCTAATTCCACACATGCTGTAACCACTTGGCCATGCACCTTTTCGTGACCAGCAGGTCAAGATTAATACCCACTAATTAATCCTGAGAGCGGTCCAGAGACAGAGTCCTTAGAATTGCACCTTACCTGAAATACGGGAACAAAAGCGAGCGATGGGAAGAGTTGTCTGGATGGGCAAATCCCAGACATGATGGCAGCAGCCTCCATAATAAAGAAGGTCAACTAATTGCCCCGTTTTGTCCTTTAGCATCTTGTAGCCGGGCATGTCACCACAGGAAAATGCTAATCCACTGCTGTCTAAATTGACGGTTAAGCAGAGATGCATCCCATGGATGATGATGCACTTCTCAATCTGTTTCATGTTCAAACCTTCTCGTGGAGGCCACTTTGATGATCCCCTTGTGCAGCCATACATTAATGATGTTCATGGATAAGACACTTAATCAAAGATGAATTATGCACGGTGCGAGACTGTTTAGCGCCTCTGTTCATGCGGGGGGGGGGGGGGGGGATTAGGATGCGGTGTACAAGGTGTCCTGACACTGTTAACACAAGTTATTCAAGAGCTCAACGAACGTGTTTGTAACCAGAGACAATAGAAAACGACATCCTCACTTCTTAACGTACGGTATAGGGGGTATCACTGCCCTGGTAATCAATTTGTTAAGTACATAAAACAAGCACTCATTTAAACTCGGTGGCTTGATGCAGACGGCTGAGTGAGCGACAAAATAACAAACAAGTGTTGTTGAGTCCAGAGAGCCTCTGGCAGAGATGGGTAACTCACTGGGCTTTATTGATAAGATCAGTGCAACCTGAGCATGGCTATTAAATGTCTAATGTGTTTTGGAACTTGTGGAAGATGCTATGACAGGCCGAGGCATTAACAGAGAGAGTGCAAGGCTTGCCAAGCCAGGCAGCAGAGAGAGAGCTCTCTGAAACGGATCAGGTTCGTCCAGGAGGGTCTTCTGACCGCAACACAATAAGCCTCAGCCGAGGCCCCGATGAACTGGAAATGACGGTCGAAATTAGGAGAGCACAGCAGCGGGTTAGGCGTTTCAGCCCTGAGAGTTGGAGGAAGAAAAGACCGATTAAGCTCGGTGATGTCCAAATGTTTCTTGCAGATGGCGTCCAACAGTTTGGGTACAGATCAGACTAACTGTTCAAGGTGTACATGTAGCCAGAAGACCGAGAACACCACTTTGCCTCCGGTAGACAGTTTTACACGAATTAGCTTTTAGCTAACAAACTTTCTAACAATACCATTAACTGGTTTTTCATGTCGACTTGCACCAGTTGGAATTTGGCTCTGAGGCTTTCAGCACTAGCACAAGCTTGGATGATGCAATAACCTTGTATGCTTGCATGGTGTGCTGATCTGCATCTGCACCGTATAAATGGATGTGAAATGACTCCATACTGTGCCATACAATATGGTACTTGTGAAATTTAGCTTTTTGCTCTCCTCTGATGTTCGGGTGTTAGACTGTATTTAGTATAGCTAGACCATTTAAGTTTTTTCATCAGCACTGAATAAACCTCATTTCCTTAACGGCAACATCTCTAAAAGATCTAATAACACAATCTTTTGAAAATAAAGGGTTTTTCGAGAGTTACCTTTCCCTCTCTGCAAACTCTCCTTTTCCATCTTATTCCCTCTCTTTCTCTCTCCCCCTCTCTCTTTTCAATCCAGCCCTATTGCACTCTTTTTCATTGCCCAGCTCACGTATTGAATCTGCCTGATGAAAACAGATCTCACTGCAGCACCTCAATAGAATGGCTGATGCAGGAAAGATGAAACCTAATGGATTTTTTTTTTCCAATGTGCTCAAGATTGAATATAAGGCCTGACCTCCAGATGTAGTGGATCCATTTCAACAGGCCTGATAGATATTGTTTATGGAGGGGACACACAACAACACCCAGATCTAGCACCATCTAACCCAGCTCTATTACTGCATGCAGCACACCCCAAAAGAACCCACGTAAACATTCGGCCTCACCCATTGGTCTAGCCACGCAAAAATGTGTTATGTGTTCGTGAGCATTTTACCACGCGATCATCCTCTGCCTATCGTTAATTGCCCTGACTGTATCAAGGTTATACGTTTGTTAAATAGGCTACGGTTTTTACTCGGGTCGTCATTTTCGGTTAGGCCGTGGCAAGACCGCGTCGTTCGAAGTCGTTGTGCTGCTTTTTGGGAAATAGGAAGCACAGTAGGGTGACGACACTGCCAGGTGGCAGCCCTGGAGACTGAGGAGATAGAGTGACCAATCAACCATTGTCATCCATGCAAAGGTCAGGATCATATAAAATAGCATGAATGTCAAGATAGATCTCATCTAAACCAAGTGTCAGACATAATTGTACTGCAATGTACTGCATGAAGAATATGTATGTGTGTGTGGCAGGATGTTTGGAGAAGGATGTGACCACAGGCAATGTAATGTTGCTTGTGAAACATGATATACTGTGTATCTTAATGGTTTCATCCTGAGCAGGTGGGACTGCACAATGTGCACATTTAGATAGACTTGTCTTGATGGCTATGTACATTTACAGTGCATATAATTGCCTGACGAGAACTGTGCTATTTACAGCTTTTCTCATTCTGTTGATGTTTAGATATTCAAATTTTGCCGCACACTTGTGTCGAGAGCTATGTGAGCAATCAGAGAGTATTCATCCGGAAGGCTTTTGATAGATTGACCCACACTTGCAGAGGAAAGATCTGACACTAATGGATTTACCCACAATGCTTTGTGCCTCAAAGACAACCACAAATGGTCTCGTGGACCGTTCTCCTCTTCTGTCCTCGTTCTGGTATTTCAAGCACACTTATGAAATGGGAGAATGTACCGACACACTGTCACACACGGACTTGCAGCCTTCCTGTTGGATGTCTAAACAGTCGAAAAGAACACTGCACTTCCAAATGTCCGGCGAGCTAATGCTTGTTTACCTTTAATAAATCATTTGCTCATACGCTGTTTCTAGGCAATGTCCTAAACTCTTGTGGAAAGCTGCTTTATCAGTGGTGACGCCGAACACAACCTGCTTCTGACTCATAACGTACTACACTCGAGAGAGCACTGTACTAAAACGCAGCTGGAATTAGCTGGCATAGAACATAGCATTTCAGATCAAATCAGATGAGATGTCCAGTTGACATGCTCAAAGAGCTGCTTTGTGCTATGCCGCATTGATGTAAATAGTTTCTCATCTCATCTCCTTTTTTGTCATCTGATATGTATTGTTGAGAAGACTGTGGAAGGACATGATGCTTGGGTGCATAATCCCAGTCCATCTCCATTGTCCATAATCAAACAAAAATATATGACAATAGCCAGTCTCTACACAGGGTCTTTATGGCGAGTGACCGACTGGTACTCACCGAGGGCATTTGGCTGGAAAGAAGATGGCCGTCCTGAGCCAGCATGTTGGACATCATGAGGGCGGGCAGCTCGGGGTAGGAGTAGGGGTTTGATCAGGCCGTTGTGTGGCAGGGAGTGGCAGAGGTAACCAGACTCGTGGTCCATCAGATGGAGGAGGGGGGGCTCCGGGTGGTTGGGCGGGGTTATGGGCGGGATCTCGTAGTCCTCGTCGCCTCCCCCATTTCCACCGCCGCCCCCACTCTGACCTGTATAAGCTCTGGAAGGAGAGAGAGACAGACAGAGAGAGAGACAGAGAGAGAGAGAGACAGAGAGAGAGAGACAGAGAGACAGAGAGAGAGAGAGAGAGAGAGAGAGAGAGAGAGAGAGAGAGAGACAGAGAGAGAGAGAGAGAGAGAGAGAGAGAGAGAGAGAGAGAGAGAGAGAGAGAGAGAGAGACAGAGAGAGAGAGAGAGAGAGAGAGAGACAGAGAGAGAGAGAGACAGAGAGAGTAGAGAGAGAGAGAGAGAGAGAGAGAGAGAGAGAGAGAGAGAGAGAGAGAGACAGAGAGAGAGAGAGAGAGACAGAGAGAGAGAGACAGAGAGAGAGACAGAGAGCGAGAGAAGAGAGACAGAGAGAGAGAGAGACAGAGAGAGAGACAGAGAGACAGAGAGAGAGAGAGAGAGAGAGAGAGAGAGAGAGAGAGAGAGAGAGAGAGAGAGAGAGAGAGAGAGTAGAAGTAGAAGAGGTGAGTATAATAACAAAGCATTCTTGAAGAAATACCTTAAACAGGTGTTATCGTTATTAAAGAAGAAACCCACAGAAACTGCCAAGAGCACAGTGTGTTTACATTTAGTCACAGCAACATCTGCATCTGGGTATATTCATTAATACAGTAGGTTGAGATACAAGTCACAATAAAAGGGGAAGTGACTGAACTCGGAGAGAACAAAAGAAAGAAATAGCAGGGAAATTCAATGGGGAATGAAAAGCAATTTTGTCTGAGGTGATCTGACTCCTATTGTAATGACTGAGTCAAATTAATCATCACAAATAATATTCCGGTGTCAGCCATTCAAGGGGCTTTAATAGAATTTTTATGATTCATGTCTCGCAGCATACATCAAACAGTCAGTTCTGCAACATTTCAGAAATCAATTCAGTATCATCTTTGTGTAGGCTGTCATCCTCGGCAGAACAGTGGCCATTTATCTCTCCAAGAAATACTTTTATAAAATAAGGGGTGAGGTGAAAAGGGTATGAATTTCTCTCCCCTTTTCCAACTGTAAATAACTCAAAAGCAGCAAAGAGGGACAATCGGGTTAGATTCCTCCACCACAGACCTACTGCTTTTACTGAAATGATCACATCATCTAATGCACTGAACAGTACTGCCTCATATTCACCCTCCCTTCAGGGAGATGAAAGGAAAAGGGACCAACATTAAAAACACTAACCAGCTTCGATCCGATCACAACCATGTTATGACTTATTATAACAACAATGATAATGATGCAGGGATGTAGACATTGAATGAACGCCACATTTAAAAGCGCTCCCCCCCCGCCTGCCGTGCGGCCCTGGATGGAGCGCTCGTAATTGCCTCCGTTTGATTTACGTTGTCCTTGGCATTGTCTAAAACACGTGGATGTTCGTTTTCTAGAATGTGCTTTGAAGACAGATGTTTTTGTGAACCTAGGGGGGATGGTGTTATTGTTTGGTCTAATGGACAAGAAAACGAACATTTCCTGAGATTCAATTTCCCTCATAATTGTTGGAAGGAAACGAAATTGTCTGTTGTAAACATTGAGGGCATTGTGTGAAGTGAGTTTCTCTGCAGGTCCTAGGGGAGTCATGCATCGCCATGATCTGCTACAATGAGCCAGTATTGTTAGAACATTCCTCACAAGAAATACCTGGCAGGGCCACAGCAGAAAATAGGCATGTGCTTCGTCATCATCTAGCCTGTGTGCCTCGGAATATATATCTTTTGTTTTGTATTTTGATACCACCAAATACCACAGAAAGGATATGTTTCTTCAGCCTATCAAATGTTATTGGACGGTGTTAGGGAAGGGAGTGAAAACTTGTCATAATACAACTTAGGAGCCTTGTCCAATGCCCTTGATGATAAAATGTAAATATCAAGGACATTCCCAGTTGAATTGTTGCAAGATAAATTATTCATATGCCTCTATTCAGAGTGAGATTGCACACCCGGAACCAACGTACACTTTCGCTAATGTATACTCTTTTCTCCTTTGAAAGTACAATCTAAACCAAGGGTATGCATTTGATGGATCATATAGGCTAGTGTGTGTACAGTTACGTCCTTATGCTACAGAACCGACTTTCTTAACAAAACCTTTCTGTATAGTTTTGAAAGCAATCCTTCATGATTGAATTATAATGCACAATATCACAATTACATTACACACCACATTGGAGTTCTATTTTTCTCTTTTCGGATAAATGCACGAGGGAATATTCTTTTCTACATACAGTGTGCCTGGTACAGTCTGTAGGAAACATTCGGCGCCGTTTTAATTAAGAGCGCGTCTTCGGAGACCAAGCGCACATGAGAACACACCTTTCATTTAAGAGAAACAGATGAACAGACAGTTGGTGTGGGGATGGACGGGGAGGGAATATAGTGTTGACTGGGAAGCTTTCCAGGTTATCTGTGCTGGCACGGAGCTAACTGTGCTCTGTGCTGCCACAGTAGGCCCGTCTAATTGGGTTTATCACAACATTTGTTCCTTTGAATTCAAGGCCTTCCCAATCGCAGATCATTTCGACCTAACACTGATTTTGCTTTGTGGTCTGCAATGTAGGATATATTATATGACCGTAGATATTTGTCACATGCTCTGATGCTGGGCTGGGATGGAGGTATTGTTAGGCCATTGTTAATCGGACATCTGACCATCTGTGCTCTATATTAATCTGACTACCAAATGAAGAGAATCTTTTTTCCTTTTCGTCCGTGGGTTTACTGAATACTGTAGCCCTCTGTTTGGTATATCGTGGCGTTCATGCTGAGATTAGACAGTAAGACTCCAATCACAAACAGCCAGCATAATTAAATCCAGAAGCCCTCTTTGTTGCATTCAAGGGCACTCAAGACCTGCTAATTCCAGTTAATGGTATGGTTATGTTGTTAAACTATTCATGTAATTAAAACGTCCTTGGCCCTGCATGTGAATTCCTTCTTTTATAAGCACAACACTGCTAAAGAAGAAGAGAAAACTCCGTTTGGATGTGGATCAATCATTTACAGGGCTGAATGGTTCAACTGATAATCCCACGACAAACTAAAAGCTGTCCACGTTCTCCTGGACTGAGCCCTCAGTTTTTCCACGAGGAGGTCCCCTCCACACTGAACACGCTGTGCCACGGAAGGGGCCGGAGACGTTTTCCACGTCAGCGTTTCAGCGCAGGGCGGGGCCCGGCAGCGGCGAGGAAGACAATGACAGATCAGCCTAACCACTAATGTGCACTTATCTGCCTGGCGGAGAGCTTTGTCACAGTGTGATTTATGCTTACACCCCACCCCACCACCCCCCTTTTACTCCCACCACCCCCACCCTCGACCCCCTTCACCCACCGCCCTCCTCGCCTCGGCCCCCCAAAACAGAGTTATCTTCTTCTGCCACACGCTGGCGAACTCTGGAGAAGAGAGGGTTATCTGGGGGGGGAGTGGGGGGGGGGAATTGGGGCACCTCGATCTGTTTTCCTTCTCTCCCTTGTGTTCCCCGTAGGAAGAGGACATGCTCAGAGTGAACCAGGGGATCCAGATATACAGCCAACTGTCCGCAGACCCTTTCCCTGCATGTTCTCCACTGTGATCTGGTCTCTGGAGGAGGGGATCCCTCAATGAATTGCTCCTCCCAAGGTTTCTTGCATTTTTTCTCCTCTAATGAGTTTTTCTGGGAGTTTTTCCTTGTCTTCCTTGAGGGTTTAGGTTGGTTGAGGGGCAGTCCTATGGGCGTATGTGAAGCCCTCTGTGATATGCTTGCATGTAAAAAGGGCTATACAAATACATTTTGATTTGATTTGATCTGATGGCCCGATGAGCCAAAATGAAGGTCATCAAGTGGTTCCCCTCCAGTCTTCATGAAATGAGCCACACCTTTATTCCTGAGGATGTTAGCCCCTACATTCAGGCTCTAAATGTTGCGAGTCCATCCGATCTAATGAGTCCCAGCTCTGGTATCGCTCCTAATACGGGCGGAATTCATAATAATTCATTAAAGCCATCATCTCTGCTACAATATCATGTCGGGGATATCAACGCACCACAAAGACCTTTCTAAGATGACAGAGACAGGGGGGCAGGATCATGTTCCTGCCACCCTACACCCCCTACCTCACCCCCACCCCCAGCCCCTAACCCCCAGCCCCTCTCATCCCTTCCTTCCAAACAGACCAAAGAGCTGCATTATTTATCCGTCACTCTGTTACTATTTGGAAATGTGTGGAATCTGAAACCACAAATGTTCTAGGTTTTGTCTCAGTGAATGGGAGAGAGAGGCCAGGCACAGTTCCAGCCCAAACCCAATGTCCTGGGCACCGTCGATGAAACCAAGTACATTACAAAGCCTTACAACGCTGTTTGTGATGTCACGTTACATCAAGTACTGTGGCGCAATCGTTTCGAAACGACATCGAGGAGTGCGGTTTACGGAACAACAAAGAAAGACGAAAGAAAAGGGACTGAGAAACAAATGAACGCAAAAATGCGAGAGGAATGAATGGGAAGTTAGATGGACGAGGTTGATTTAGGAACACAATCCAAATGTGTCTACATCCTCTGAGGGTCGACATGGTTTGGTCCAGTTTAGTTACAGAGGCTTGTTGATTACCGAGCCGGCTTTGACTAAAACTACTTCCTAATTGGAAATCAGTCTCTGTCCTTTCTCCTCTGTGTCGTCGTCTGTTCTCCTTCTCCTCCTCCCCATTTCTCTCGTCATCTTGCTCCTTCCCAAGGTCAGCGGGTCAACTTCATTTGATCGCATGTCAGCCCAGATTAGAATCAAGGCTTTTGTGCAATGTCATATTTCATTACGGGTTTGACTCATCTCGCAGGTCACGGGGTCACCCTTATTTGATTGGATGACAGAAATGATATAATTTGTGTTTAACCCTGGGCTGTACGGGCTCTGAGTGGTGTACTAATGCATTTCGCAGAGATAGGGCGGCCCTTTTGCGGCAGTGGCTAATCTGAAGTGGCATTCCACAGAGTTGAATGGAGCCAAAGCTTTTGCAAAGCACGTAGGGGTTACACAGGGGTTTATCAAATAATAAACATAAGTCTCTGTTCTCTCTCGCTCTCTCTCTCCCTTTCTCTGTTCTCTCCTCGTTTATTCTCTCCCTCATTCTCTCTCATGTCAGCAGGCTCTGAGAGCGGAGAGGCAGCCCCTCACAGGTCATTATCGGTGCACACTGAGGTGGAACCGAAACGTAGCTGAAACGATTCCCACAGACACTGACTGCAGCAGCAGACAGCAGAGCTCCATTAACATGGATGGGAAACTGGGAACATTTTGTAGACTGTATCCTGTTTATACATGTTTGGGTGTATTGAGGGGTGGGGGGGAGGGTGGGGGGGTAGGGTGGGGGGAGGTGGGTAAACAACAACAGATGCTAGCTCGTAGCATGTGAATAGGTGGCGTGTTTAATAGGCACGCGTTCACGTCTAGCCGGGAGTGGGATGATGCAAGCGAAAGGAAGCGACCCCCCGCCGTAGGAGGGGTGCTGTGGAGACGCGGTGAGCGCTCGGCGGTGCGAGGGGACTCAAGTCAGTCATCCTCTTTGCTGATGCAACGAGACAACGGGCCAGCAGAGAAGGCTACGGTGGGTTCCCCGTCGCCACTCTGAAGAACTGTGGCACGACACTCTGCCACCACCGAGGTGGACTGAGAGAGAAGGAGGGATGGAGGGGGAGGGATGGATAGAAGGAATGAGGGCTCGGGCGGAAGGGGAGGAGGGAGGAAGGTCGCGGGCGATGGGGGGGAAATGAAAATTCAACATTTCAAATGAGAACCATAATCAAACTTATTGCCTGACAGGGGGAATCAAGGATCCCAGCATTGCCCTGTCAGATGTATTACTCCTACAGTCTCCTCTGTCTCTTCCTATAGAGAGCAGCCATCAAACCCTAGAAGAAGAAACCTATTCTGTGTAACTTTATCCATTGGAGGCTTGTCTGTTCAGTTGAACAGGAGGGCTCCTCATGAGCTCCATCCACCACCATCACCGCACACCAGACAGGCAGAACGGAGCACAAGAGCCACATCACCCCGGAATCACAATCCACCATCATTAGTCAGCACCACTATCCTACACTCATTGTTACTTTAGCGATTTGTTGATGTGAGACAATGGCGCCACAGTGTTGGAATGCAAAAGTCGTTTTGTTTCAACAGCAAAAGAAGAGAAGAGAGCAACCCGTGTCTGGACTGGACAAGACAATTGTGGAAACGGCCCAATGAGAGGGTGGTGGGATCTTGTGTGATCCACACAGTAAAAGAAGGGCTGTGATGGGACGGACACATCCGAACAAGCTCTTATTGTACTGGAAAGGGTTGGGATCCTGTCACTAGCATGTCGGTGGGGAGAGTGTGTGTGCCTGTGTGTGTGTTAGGAGTTATTGTGTGTGTGTGTGTGCCATCACACATGGGTGCATGCACTGGCGATGCCAGCGTGTGCTTTTTGTGCACTTTCGTGCCATTGTGTGTTTTAATGGGACAATTAGGTTACAGTAAGCATGTCTCTAACGTCCCTACCCTACGACCGAGTCAATGAGGCTGTGAATCGGTGACTGGCACAGCTGGTAAGGACTGGTGGCCAGCGAGTGGCCCCTCCTGCCCCCTGGTGCCATTGTTCCTGAGGGGGAGGAGGGGGGCAAGGACGCACGGTCCCCCACAGTGAATGAGCCACTTCATCCCTGGCCAGGGCTTCTGGGGCCTTCTCTCTGGGCCACAACAGAACCCTTCACCACACAGTCCCACCGAGATGGCTTCTCCAATCTCCTCACGCGCGTTGCTCCACGAAATCACATGCTACAGTAAAACACACACCGGAAAATTCCGGAAAGGGGGGATCAACCGAATCAAATCCCCACGTCTCCACACTCTTCAGTATAAGAGGCTGCTAAAAAAGGCAGCCCTCTCAAGAGGCTGATTCAGTGTCCTGAGGTAAAATCGTATGATCGAAACACTCCTTTGAAAACCTTTGATGGGAGAAAAGGTAAATAGAGTGAATAGAATTACAGTTTCTAAATCTCACATGTTGCTGTGTGCTGGGGATCTGACCTGAAGACTCTGTGAGTGCTTGTTTAGTTTCTCCAAGTGAGAGCTGTTGGAGTGGAAGGCCTACAAAAACCCATTAGGACAGCCATTAGATTCATTTGATCACCTACGGCAACAGGGTGACCGACAGCTTGGCAAGGCAAGGTCCTTGCACAAATATACAGCTGTGCATTTTTTGTTTTGCCAGTGCCATGTCAGGAAAGTATTTCAAACAGAAAGCTGTTATTGGGCAAGGGAGTGGGAAAAAGAGAAGGAGAGAGAGAGAGATTTCAAATGACTGTAAAAAGGCCATGGGGAGCCAGCTTTCTGCTGCAGCAACAAATATGCCTGCACATCTTTTCACTTTGTCTCCAGCCCCTGCTTCGTCAGCGAACGGCTATAGAAATATTTTGGCAGGCCGCTCTTTGTTTTCATTTTCACAAAAGATGGAGAGAGGGAGGTGGGAGTTGGTGGGGGGGGGGGGGGGGAGTGGTTGAGCCTGCCACTCTCTGCCCCTGCTCCAATCTAAACAGCAGGAGGAAGCTGTAAATCAAACTAACGCGGCAGTGTGTAATTCAGACCAGCAGGGTCGGGCCAGCGAGCGTCGGGACCCCGAGCGGCGGGAGTTTACGAAATGCCGCAGAGAGGCTTTAATCAGCGCAACGATCCGATGATACTGTCTACCCCAATCGCCGGGCTTCCTGTCAGTCACACACGGCTGAACTTCACCAATCAGCCTCTCCGAGGCAAGACAGACCTGCTGAGATTGGGTCGGGGCCAAGGAGAGAGTTACTCATCTGATCTGGGGAGGCAAGCGGAGCACCTCTGGGTTGCATCTACAGGGATGAGGTGATAGATATGTCAGGAATTTGACACCCCTTACAGAAAAAAACAAGTCATACAATGTCCTATTAGAAACATGTGGAGAGTGTGAGTGCTGGAGAGCTGGTGTTCTGTTGATTTGTCCTAACCTTGTCAGAACCCTAGTCCTAATCCTAGCCCTAATCCTAGCCCTAATCCTAGCCCTAATCCAAACCCTAACCCTGAGAATGAACAGAAATAAGCAAAACACTTCCTTACATGAAGAAATCCATCACAAAAACGATGCAATATTAATGTGTGCATGCACAGTAAGCCCTGGTGGGACAATCTGACGGGTAAAATGAAATATCAAGACACCGGCCGAAGCCTGTGTGTGTTCCTCCGTGCTGCAGGCTTATTACGAGATGAAGCGCATCTTATTTACATTATTGTGGCTTAACCTCAGTTCAACAGATCTGCTTTTCACAACTCTTTGAAAGCTGGGTGCCTCTCTCAGCCGAGCCATCACACCTCTGTGATTTGCACTCAAACACAAACTCCACGAATGCTAGCATGGGCTAGTTGGTGCTAAACTGCACACAAAAGCATGAAAAGCAACCAAGCATGAGGCTGGTACAATTTTCGATGTCAAACGTTTCAAATGACTCGTGCCAGGGGCTTCTCTTTGTAGATCGATTCAATGAATCGAAGGTGGAGAGCCATTGAATTAAAACGACGGCGAACAGAAAATAGGAATGCACTTCACTTTATCATCAGGCTTTAAACGGACCCACCGCCTGGCAGAACTGTGGCGTTTGGTGCCGGGCGCCAGCGTCTGCAGGTAGAGGCAGCAGTAGGAGAGATGCCCAGTAGAGGTCTGGCGGTGGTACAGTAGTCTACACTCACTCGGAGCGTCAGACCACAGGAACACGCCTGGCAGCCGAGACGCCACAATGGGGCCATCAATAAAACCTTGTTACGCTAATTGCGAGATCATAATCGGCGCTCCTACTTCAGCTGAATATCCAAGCAGTTCTTCCATTAGGTGAATTATTCCTGGTATAGTCTCTCTCTCTCTCTCTCTCCATCTTTTTCTCTTTCTGGCATGCAGTATTCAGGACAAACTGTATTTTTTGCAAAAGGACAAACTGTATTTTTTATCTTAACTCACAGAGGAACATATCAATGAACGAATGTTGAGTTAGTCAAGTTTTTCTTGTCCCGAAACTACTGTACACTGTAGCTAGACAACATCTACAAAATATATGATCTCCCTTGACCAAACGGTTCTGATATTCTGTGCGAGGGAGCCTTTAGCTCTAGTTCTCAGGATAACTATTTGGACCCCCTGAGTTCCTGCAGCTACAGAGCTGCTTTTATAGGGTAACTTGTATCAAGGCTCTCTTACAGCTAGCTGAATTCATCCAGGGTCACAACTAGCCACATCGATCCATACAGGAGACACTGCAGCTCAGGGCTCAATGCCCATTCTTGTGTGTATACAGTGTTGCCACGGTGACCCCCGGGGGCAGACAAAGGTCTCGTTGAGACGACGGCCAGAGTCTGATCTTGTCCTCTAATCACTAGCAACTCTGTCTGCTGCAGGCAGAAGGGCCGGTAACCCAATGACTGGAAATAGAGAGAAGCCTCTAATGAGAAATATAAAGGAGAGGTAGCCTTGAGCGAGTATGTGCTTCTGTATATGTTGTGTGTGTGTGTGTGTGTGTGTGGATGTGTGTGTGTGACAGAGAGCTAACTGGGATCAGGACCCTACGCCTCAGAACAGTGGACCATCTGACCTAGTTCCTCGTGACTCATCGAGACATCCAGATCTAACCACCACCTCCACAGGTAGTCTTGATGAACCAGCAGCCACGGGTGGGATGAAGCGCAGAGAGGCCGCCAAACACTGACGCCGACACTTTTCACATAGTTTGGAGGCGGAACCACTGACCCAAATGCATTTCAATGCACTGTGAGGTAAAGTTAAAAGCTCCCCAAAAAAGAAGTTTTGAAAAATAAAATGTCAAGCTGCCGAAAGTGGGAAAGGGAGATATATATGCGATGTGGGAGAGATAATTACCAACGTACCGTGGAGATAGACGAGATTGTACCCCTCTTGTTTCTATCCTGTTTTAGGCCTGTACCCCCCCCCCCACACACACACACACACACACACACGCTCCCCCTTTAGGCAGCACCCCCTGAGCGTAGCTGTCAGACAGAACAAGAGGCCGAACTTGGTCAAGCGGAGAACAGAGGAAGGCACATGTCAAACGGGAGGAGATCTCTGAGTACACAAAGTGGAACACAGCAAAGCAGAGTCCTCGTCCGCCTCCCTCCGTCTCTCTCTCCTTCGCTCCCTCGCTTCCACTCCCGTTCGCTCGCTCTGTCTCTCTCTCCGGTTCACAATCCGACGCTACTGTTTCCGCCAAAAACTCAAAAACGGTGGAACGGTAAACAACGATACCGATAGGAAGCTGCAGCGTCGGGTCTGCTCTCGTAATTGCGATTGACAAGGATGAACGCTTTTTCCTCACTGAAACTCAACAAATCCCCCCCCCCCCACAGCTTAAACAGAGCCATATGGCAGCCCATGTGCTGAGACCCAGGCCAGCTGTAGCGCTCCGTCCTTTACCGCTGCACGTCGGTCCTCCAGCACACCCGGGCTCGCGCGCAACTCCATTCGAAATCAATCCCATTTGAGACGCCACGTTAAGTCTTTTAGGGGGGGGTGGGGGGGGGCGTGACATCACACCCATCTGACACTGTGAGCGCGAGGCTAACTGACTCGCTAGCTCCCTGACTTTTCGAGCCGCATCTCGCAGGTGATCCGCGATGAGAGGACACCCGCGTCGGAGAGCACGGAAGTGCAGCCTGCTGTGACGGGCACCCTGGCTGCCTGTCGAGGAGTTTCCCGGAATCGTGTCGTCCTATAGACAACAGAGAGGGAGATAGTGCAGTGTCTGGAGCGAGAGAGACTCACCTGGTTTGGGGAGAGGAACTCCTGGTTGTTTTCATTCATGTACATGTTGTCACCATCAAACTGTAGAGGGGAAGGGGTACGGGGGAAGGAGGGAGAGAGAAGGTAATGTAATTAGTCAGCAGCGTGCACGGAGGCGGTCCCAGGGTTCCCCCCTGTCCCCTTCCTCAGACCTCCGCCACTCTCCTGGATGTCAGTAATTACAGTTCATTACAGAGCTGTATAATTAGACGCCATCATACTGGTGTAACTCACACTCCCTGACTTGCCCGCAGCCCCAGTGTGTCTGTATGTCTGTGTGTGTGTGTGGGGGGGGGGTGTGTGTGTGTGTGGGGGGGGTGTTGTGTGTGTGTGTGTGTGTGTGTGTGTGAGTGTGTGTGTTGTCTGCCCCGCGAGTCACGAGAGGTGATAAAGAGGATGGACATGCCGGAGTGATAATCACAGCAGTGACAAAACAACATGAGCACGGGTCAGCCAGCCAGCCTGCCAAACCTGCAGCCTGCCTGCCTGCCTGCCTGCCAACATTCCAGCCAGCAAGCCAGCCATACGGAGACCAATAGGGCAGAACAGCCTTCAGCACTTCCACACCCAGCCAGAGGAAACCTCCGAGACACCAGGACAGCCCTCAGGCTCACGGCTGGATGGGGGGGGGGGGGGGGGGGTTTGGGCAGAAGTGCGCCCCTGAGCTAATGGGGGGCAACGAGAGGTGAGAAGAGGGGGAGGGAGTAGAGGGGGTAGAAAGCGAGAGACGGTGATTTCGTGAGAGGGGGGGGGGGGAGCGACACGGGCCCTAACTAGGAAGGGAGGGGGGAAGGGGGGAAACGGGAGGCGGGGAGGGGTGTGGGCACGGTGTCAGCAACACAGCAGCAGCGCCTGTGGCACTAGCGGTGGTTGTTCTTGTGGTAGCTGTGATTAACACTGGGGTCAGAGCCAGGGGCCGCAGCTTGGAGCGCCACACGCTCCCAGTCTCTCCGTCCGTGTGCCACTGGCTTGCACTCGTTTAGGAAGCGAGACGCGCGGGGAATCGGCCAATAGGGCTGGTAGATTGATTTCTAATACAGTTACAGTCAGGACTCACTGCTGGAGGGGCGGGTCATGACATACTTCCTACTGTTGCCATTTACGGTCAGAGTTTTACTGTTTCTCACATAGTTCATTTTGTAAAGTATGTTTTATATGACAGCACACCAGAGGAATGCTCTTGTTCTTTAGTTGGAGCTGTACGACTCCACGCAGATAACATACTCACTGTCAGAAGAACTATCTCAACAACACTAGGGAGGGAAATAATGGACAATCACTAGAATTAGTCTATTTGTTAGCCTACTTCTCATCACATCCTTATGGACGTCATGCTTTCAGCATAATGATTTCTGCCTGATGGTGCCATTAGTATGTGGGAACAATCATTGGTTTGCACACTGCAAGTAAAATGAAATCCATTTGTTCCGTAACGTGGAGATGGAGAGGCGATGAGTGCTTTTAGTTCTTTATCAGGGCGGCAAATGAGGTGGAATCCCTGCCATGGATATTTGTGTTTATAGACCTGTATGTCTTCAAGAGCACACTGGAGCCTAGGGTATTTAATGAATAATGAAAGCTATAGTTCTGTTACAAGAGATCATCTGGATGTAAGAAAATGTCTTCTAAAATAAAGAAATATATTATAGACTGGATTATTCCAAATCATTTCAAATGAATCGACAACCTGTGGATTTCTGTGCATCTTTTCTTAGTCCAGTTTCTATCCGTCCATGCATGCCTGCTTAATCTAGCAGGGTATAATCATCAGATGAATTATAACCAGGGATATGTTAGACAGGAGCGGTTTGTTGTTGCAGACTTTGTGGTCATTAATCATACCCATACCGTGAGATAGGGAGAGTGAGAGAGAGAGAGAGAGATGAGAGAGAGAGAGAGAGAGAGAGAGAGAGAGAGAGAGAGAGAGAGAGAGAGAGAGAGAGAGAGAGAGAACGAGAGAGAACGAGAGAGCGAGAGACAAATGAGAGACAGATAAACCTTGGTTGGGGGGGAGCATGTTCAAACAACTGATACACATTTGACACCACCAAACCACTTCAGTTTGCAGAGCCTGCCAAAACACATAGAGGGAGGACTATAAATAGCATGTGTTTGTGTGAGCCACTGTCAGTTTGATGAAGGAAGTACACACCAACATTGAGGTTATGGAACAAGAGTTGACTGAACATCCTCAGTATCAGGCTGTTCCCTGCTCTGAACGAGCACTCCCATGCCATAATAGGATCTTATAAGATGGCATACATGTTCTCTGTAATGGGATAGGAGTGGCTCTGGTAACAAGATGGCCGCTTGCCCATGTGGTGTATTCTTTCAGTCATACAG
>NC_085018.1:11615313-11618375 GCF_963692335.1 Osmerus eperlanus | reverse complement strand
TATTATGAGGAGCTGAACATTTACTAAACCAGTTCATTACTGTCACCAAGTCTGCATGCCCCCGACAATCCCCAACAGCACTCTGGGGAATCTCAACCACCCATAGCTGACTCACACTCTTAATCATCGTCAATGGACCAACATAACCACAACATGAGGACAACTTTTAACGTACAATTAAATTATTTCCATGATCCTTAAACACTGGTTGCGTGTTAGTATTCGTATGCGGTGAAATAATGGAATATTTTCAGTTATTTCTGGAGCTAGTTAGCCTGCTTGTTTGCGTGTTCGGAATGGTTGGCTGGCACTGTTCCATTCTCTAGCACAATTACTAGTACTATGTACTATCTTCCACGCCACTATCAAAACACCATAGATATGCTGCTATCTGAGCACGTGGATATGCAAACATGACTTATTAAACCCCCTAAACAACTGCTTATTATGGCACCAAAATACATCTTGACAACTTTCATTACAAGGACCTCTGTAGGCTCCCCAGAACAGAGAGGGTCCCTTTCTTCCTCACTGGCTTAACAGGCAGACTCTTAGATACTCGCTACAGAATAGCGCTCATGCAATATTAATATCACACAGAAATGTTGCAGTCGGAGCCCACTCCATCTCTACTCCATCTCTCACTCACTGCATCATTGACTATGCAAGCCCCCAAATCATCCAGGAAGGAGATGGTGAGAGACAGAGAGAGATAGAGAGACAGAGAAAAAAAGAGAGAGAGAGACAGAGAAAAGAGAAAGAGAGAGAGACAGAGAAAAGAGAGAGAGAAAGCTAGAGAGAGAGAGAGAGAGAGAGAGAGAGAGGAGAAGAGAGAGAGAGAGATGAGAGAGAGAGAGAGAGAGAGAGAGAGAGAGAGAGAGAGAGAGAGAGAGAGAGAGAGAGAGAGAGAAGAGAGAGAGAGAGAGTCGAACAGAATCCTGAAAAGACCTGTCATCCCAGTAGGAGACGCGGTGCCTTTACCCCGTGTCTCATGTCAGGAGTGAAGGAGCTCACAGAACAACAACAACAACAACAGGGAGCATCAACCTGGGTAGGAGGATGACAGTCATGTTAGCACCCCCAGAGCTCAAACAATGGACAAGTACTGTAGCACGCTGGCTTGTACTGTGTTTCCAGTGTGGTGGGAGAGGCACACACGGAGTAAGGGTCGTGTCAACACTGCGCTTGGCCTCAGCAGGGCCTACGGTAGCTGTCATTCAGATACAGCATGTTGGACTCTCCAATAAGCAAGAAGCAGCCTGGGGCGGGAGCTGAGCTAAAGGACTGGGCTGGTGGGGGGGTTGAGGGGGACATAGAATGATCAGAACACCTGCTTATTATCTCTCCAAGTATGTGAATCACTGAAAACATGACAGTCTTGCGTGCTAGTGTAGTTTAGATGTCAGATTTTTGATGACATCCACTAACGCCCACTATCCCACATGTACAGGCAATAGTCCTCCCTAGAAAAGGATATTTACCGGGCATTTGAGTGCAAACCGAGCGGTATAAGTGAGTAATAAAGGCATGCAAATTTATAATTTATGTACCAGAAAATATGACTTATGGACAAACAAATGGCTTTAAATGAGGTTTCTGTTTCCCATGTCCATGATGGAGTGAAATCCTGTGTGAGTGCTGATCACCTATTGAACCTGACACCACAACGAGTTCACGCCATTCCTCCCCCCACAGGCAGAGAAACAAGAGGCTGTGCGTGATGCAGGCGGAAGTGGAGGGGGTGGGGGAGTCGGTGTCTGCCCACCTTGACAGGAAGCAGAAAGGTAAGAAGCAGGATCTGACTGAGGTTAGGGGTAGGGGGAAGGGAGGGGAGGGGGCGGAAATACAGCAAAACCCACTTTTAACTGAACCGATGAGTAGATACAGATCGGGAGGAGGAAGTGGGGGGGAGGAGTTTGTGTGTGCGCGAGTGTGTGTGTGTGTGTGTGGGTGTGGGGGGGGTGCACCTTGACACTCCTTTCAGCACCGCACCTGATAAGTGCAATGGGAAGAAAAAAAAGCATGGTTTCCTCCCAGCATGTTAAGTGGTTATTCAGAATGCAGCTACAGTTTGGTACTGTGGCAACACATGAAAGTGAAGCACAACAGACACAAGAATATGCAACGGAACCTCGGAAAATAGAATAAACTGCAAGCCAATTGCGTCATTCATCTTTTTTCATTCCGGCACATTTTACCGGAAATAAACCCAGTTGGTAATAAAAGTAAATGGGGATAGAGAGGAATTTTAGACAACACTGGATATGTTGACAGTCATAGATGTTATACATCACAGTACAAGGCCATGTGATTTTTAAGAATCCCCCTATTGTAATGTTTATTCCACTGTATCTGTGTAAACGTGGCATGTATGGTTCCAATCAACCAATAGACCATTGACCCGGAGTGCATATTGATATATATTTAATCCCTCCAGTCTCTTGACAAGTATCTCATTCAGATGATTGGTATGTCTGCTCTCCATAGAGCTGCATACAATATTCACTTTAGATAACGTACGATCCTGGCCCTGAAAGCAGATGGGTTTCTTAGAAATGCTTTGCTAGCACTCTTCTACTTGATAAATGATTTAGGACGTGTGGTCGAAACATCAATACAATCTCTATAGTAATTAAAAAAAGGAGCCCACCAACAATATTACCCTTTTATCATTCAACCCAGAAGCCATAGGGAGAGATAATTCAGAAAAGCACTTGTGCACAGCAAGAGAGCGGAATAAAAGACATATGAAATGAAATGTGCTCTTATCCATTGTCCTTTCCTTTCCGTCCTTCAGAATGTGAATGCATGAAAGCTTGATGAGGTAGATTCTAATTATGATGTTTCCGACGCAAACCATACATTCTTCTTCTCCGAGAAATAAGGCAACAAATTTTTTTTTGGGGGGGGGGGGGTAGAGTTGATTCCGCAGGACTTTTTTTGTCAAAGCCAATAACCCGTCAGCGTGTGGTTCCGCTGCATGCTGGCGGCTGATCGCGGGGTCCCACAGGCAGGACTGGTACTCAGGGGGAGCTGGTGAGGCCAGGCCAGGGGCGGGGGAG